>NW_005054499.1:150652-178570 GCF_000277835.1 Geospiza fortis | reverse complement strand
TCCTCCTGCTCAGCCCTTCCCTCAGCCATCCTCCTCCTCCTCCTCATCATCATCCCTCCTCCTCCTCAGCCTTCCTCCTGCTTAGCCCTACTCCTCTTCAGCCCTTCCCTCAACCTTCCTCCTCCTCTTCCTCCTCAGCCTTCCTCCTCCTCAGAGCTTCCCTCAGCCCTCCTCTTCAGCCTTTCTCCTCTTCAGCCTTCCTCCTCCACCTCAGCCCTCCTCTTCCGCCTTTCTTCTCCTCAGCCTTCCTCCTCCTCAGCCCTTTCTCTCATCAGCCTTCCTCTTCCTCAACCCTTCTGCTCCTCTGTTCCTCCTCCTCAGACTTTCCCTCCTCCTCCACCTCCTCCTCCTCAGCCTTCCTCCTTCTCAGTCCTCCTCTGCCTCGGCTACCAGCCAAATTCACACACACAGAGCAGCTTTATGTGTGTGAATAACTCTTGAAAGATGAAGAAATTGAGGGGCTCCCACAGGCACAAAACTTTTTCTACCCACATATGCCTGAATTGCCTGTAGAAGGTTGTGTCAAAAAATAGCAGGTGACCACGTAAAATTTATAAAGCACCACAGGCATTGCTGTTTGCTTCACAATGGCATCACATCAATAAATTGGGAGATTCACCTCTGTGAACTGAAGAGAGCTAGGCTGAAGTCTGAATTTGGATGTTTGGGACTTGTCAAGCTCCTACAGAACTGGAACTGATAAAACCTGGGAGTGTGATTGCTGCACTTACACTGCAGGTTCACTCAGGAGTGACACAGGAGTGGCATTTCATATTTCCTGCTCTTTCCAGACCTGGTCTAGGGTGCTCCAGCTTCAGCTCAAACTTTTCAAAGATCTGATTCGCTTTTGGGATCTGTGGTTTTCTGCCTACTGCAGGAAGAGGGTGCATCTGGTGACAAAAGCAAACTCATCATCGTTACCCTCAACACACAAATTGGTTCTTCTGCCTCATTCACTTTGGACAAGTGATTTAGTTAAATGATGGGATCCAAATGTCTTCACCAAGACCAAGAGGAACTTGGCATCTGCCCAGGCAGGATTTGGTCACTGCTGTTTCTGAGCTAAATGGGAGACAAGCCAAAAAAAAAAAAGTTATTTCCCTGGCTCAGAGATGTTTGCAAACACTGACACAGTGCCCATGGATCAGACACAAGTTATGGAAGTTCATTAATTTAAATAATGATCAGGAGCCTCACTCTGTTCCTTCAGTTTGTGTCATGCTGTTTTGGAGGCATCTACAGACAGGCAAAATAAAGTACAGGCTGTGACAAGCCCACACTCTTTACCACATGTGGCTGAAGTGAATTCTATGACTGATCTCCTAATAGTTTCAAGCATATTTGCCTTAAGAGCTAACATTAAATTTCTGTTTTCAGGATTTTGCTGCAGGTTTGATGGCTACTTTTGTGACACTTCAGTTTCAACAGAAGTGTTTTTTCCCTTCATGAAACAATGATATTCACTGGGTGATCTTACAAACATTCCTTCATTGGAATGGTGCTACACCTTAGCTTGGTCATTAATTTTCTTTTGGTTTTTCTCATTTTTGTTTCTCAGTTCAAGCTGTGACTGCATGTTCTTTGTCAGGAGCTGCTTCTGGTGTTGAAAGAACCATGTAGAACCCAGCAGGACGGGAAATGGGAGCTGAGGCTGACAAGTACGACCAGAGAACCAGCAGAACCTGTGACATCGCACAAATTTGACTGTCAGAGCTCCAGTTCTCCTTGATTCTGTCTCACAAACAGCTAAAATCAAGGCTTTTCTCAAGAACTTCTGCTAAAAAAAAAAAGCTGAAAGTGCAACAGTGTGGCATTCACATTTTCTGAAAAATCTCCTCACTCAGGATTTTTCTCCTGGAAGTTGAGAGGTCTCAGAGAAAAAAGAAAACAATAATGACCTGATTTGCTTCTCCTGTGTTTTGCTCATGTGTGGAATGTGTTTGGAGATTGTTTACCAACAGGTGATTGTTTAATTAGGTTTCTGTGAATTATTTTCACTTATTGTCCAATCAGTGCCAAGCTGTGCCAGGACTCTGGAAGGAGTCACAAGTTTTCATTATTATCTTTTTAGCCTTCTCTAAGTATCCTTTCTGTATTGTTTAGTATAGTTTAGTTTAGTATTATTTAATATAATATAGTATCTTAAAATAATAAATTAGCCTTCTGAGAACATGGAGTCAGATTCATCGTTCCTTCCTCCATCTGGGGGCAACCCAAATACAAAACAACAGGGTGAACCAAACTTCCCCAAAATTCCAAAATATTTTTCCTAAGGAAGATCCCAACCTTGCTGTCACCAGGGAAGCAGCAGATTGCTCTGAACTTCATACTGCATTGATCCCATCTGTGCCTTCACGCAGAGACATCGAAATGAGTATTTGCTTTTTCTTGTATAAACGTTTAAAAAGAAAGAACTAGTCCCCTGTGCACAGCATTCATATGAGCTGATAAGAAGCATCTTCTCTTTTCAGGTTCCAAAAAGTGGTGATTTCAGTGCAGGAAGGTGAGACTTGTCTCCAAGGCCTTTTTCTCTTGGGGCTGTAGAAACAACAGCCAACTTCTTTGTAGCCTAAATTAGCTGAGGATAAAAATAAAAACAACACTCTGGGGAAAATTCTGAGGGAAACAAAAAGGGGGAGAGAAAAAATATCATCACCTGAAAAAAACAAACTTTTTAGAATAAAACAAACTTTTCAGAATAAAATAGATTTTTCAATTTCTGAGACTTTTAGGCTAAAAAAAAAAAAAAAAAAAAAAGAGGTGTCTTTTCTTATTAAGAAAATTGCTTTCACTTTCCTGCAATGAAGAGAGTTTCTAAGGATGGGAGAAGTTGAGTGTAGCTGCTGAGGAGCTAAAGTGGGGATCCAGCTATCAATGCGTCACCAGCTAAATGTGATTTGAGATGCAGTTTGCTTTTCTGTATCTCAGATCTCAGGGCTAAACCACAAACTGTACATGACACAACTAAATTAATATTTAAAAATAATTACTTGCTGCCTGAAGGTAAACAGAAAAAGGGTAAATAATTGATAGCACTGGGACTGCCACACTGTAACTCTGCTGAGCGTTTATGATGTGCTGTGAAGGTTCAAAGGGATTGCTCTTCTGCTGCCTCTGAAGGAGGGTTTTTGCTAATCATTCCTGGGCTTGTTTTGTCAGCCAGCAATGTTTTCAGAGTTTGAAGCACCAGAATAGAATGCCAGCTTACTTTAGGTGAATCTCTAGTTTAATTTACTAACTTTCATTCCAAGATTTGCATTGTAAATGATAAGGTGATTTTCATATATATTTTTTTCCTTTTAATTTTTTTTTTTCTTAGCCCATCAACATCTGAAGGGAAATTTTATGTGGTCTGCTGCCAAGAATGCAGAGTAACTTGCATTTAAAGAGTTGTTACATAACATGCCACCCTATGACAATACCTGTCTGCAGAGCCTGGTGATGCCTTGAGAGTTGGTGGCTCTTCTGTTTCCAGTGGCAAATATCCATCCTCTTACAGCCCAGCATGAGAATAATCAGTATTCAAAGTGGCAGATGACTGTAAAGAAAGGTCAGTGATTTCAAACTGATTAATTTTTCCCCCTCAGTCAGAAAACCTCTCGCACTGATTGTTATGATTATTTTTATTATTATTATATCTGCTGCCTCCACAAAGGACATCATTGTTTTCTGGTGTTAAAGCACAGCATGAGCAAACACACAGGTAGTGAGTATGGGGAGTCAAGAGCTACAGGTCTGCAGGATATTTAAACACAGAGCCATGCACCTCTGAGGGGAAATGATCATTAGGTAAAACTTCAAAAGTAGAACAAAACTGGGTTGGGTAAGCCAAGCACTCACAATGTCTTATTTGCAATAGATATGTCAATTCTAGTGATGGGAATGTGGCTTCTTGTCTTTGTGCCCAGTCAGACCTTCACTAATGGCAGCTTCTGTAATGCTTTGCACTGCCTAACACTTTAGTTTCATTGCTTGAAAATTCAATCTAAGCTTCCATTTCCATTTTGAGAAAAGAAAAATCAAATTCTGTACTCAGATGCTCGAGCATGAGGGTCATTTGAAGGCACAAAGTAATTCCCACACTCCACTGAACAGTAGCCAGTGTTTCAGTGAAATCTGGGAGACTTTTTCCAGCTGCTGTGCATCTGGAAATGAGCAGGAAGGATGACTAAATAGAAAACATGAAAACACATGGAACATCTGTCACTGGAGATTGGCAATGTGTAAAAAAATCTGTCTGTTGTTTAAGAGTGCTCTAGTCCTCTCTCTTTCTCTTTCAGCCCTGGAAGCCCAGGTCTGTATAATAGACACATAAAAATTGAGCACTGAGTCTCAAGTGGGACATACAGGTTTGTGGATATTAGGTCCAAGCTCAATGTTTATAGCAGGAAAATCAAATTGCCAGTTTCCATGTTTTAAAACTATGATTGCAGCATTTGGATAGTCCTGTATGTTCTAGCTCCACCAGCCCTCGCTTACATGAGAATCCCCATTCTCATTGTAAAAAATAATGCTATTTCTAGCCCTCATGGTTTCAGAGGAAGGCCTGAAAGTGTGGCAGGAGGCTCCTAAAGCAGAAGGGGACACACCACTGCTGTGCTCTCACTCCCTTACTGCTGGGCAGGGAACTCCTGCATTTGCATGCTTCGTGTTCCCAACGCAAGGAAAGGCAAAACGAAAAAAAATCCAAAAACCCAACAAAACAAAACAAAACAAAAAAAAAAAGGCACCAAAAAACACAAAAAGGAAGCCAAAAAATGTCTGCTCTGAACTCCATTCCAACATTCAGGTCACCACCCTTCTCCTCTCTTCCCCACACCCAAGACCACACACTTGCACTTGCACCTCCAGGCACATGTTTGCCTGCCAACCCAATGGAGGTTACAATCTCACTGCAGCTCTGGTTATCTTTCAAAGAAAAATGTCCTAAAAGAAACCCCAGGAGCTCAGTGGTGCAGCCCCACCCCTGGCCATGGAGCATGACCACACTGGCAGCTCACAGGCTGTGCAGAGAAAGGGATTTCTTCTTGTTGGGAAGGTGGCCAAGGGGTGTTATAGGAAGCAGCTGCTTGGAGGCAATTCATTGCTGTTAAAGCATTTGCTGCTCTGAGGGAATGAGGAGCACTGAGACAGACTGGGGCATCTCCAGCCAGTACAAAAATCACTGGGGAATTTCAGTTTTTCTTCCCTGGATTTATTTTAAGTTAACTGCAGGAATGTTTCATCAGACCCAGGCCTTTGTTGTCTTATCAGCTTGAGAAATAGGAAAATGGGGATTCTGTCTTGAACGCTGATGTCTTCATTCTGCAGGACTAATAACATTATTTTAGTCTAAAAATCTCCGTGAATATCTACTGGCCTTAACACTGTGTTGCTTTGTCTTAATATGGGATTAATTGGCATTTCTAGAAACAGAGAAGGGTATAATGTGAATTTTGTGTGACGCAGAGATTTCTGCCAGGGTAGTAATTTGGTGTATTATGAGGTTGGCCCTGTAGAAAGGACAGTAGTGAAAATAACTACAGGGCCCTGACTGAACTAAAACCTAAAAGCTTTTGCCTTGAAGAGAACTTGCCTTGAAAACATTTATTCTTTCAGAGGAGTATGCCAGCAGCAGAACAGCCATCCCAGCGAAGCTTCCCAGAGAATGCAGTAATACATGCAATAAAGAGATTTTTCTAGTGAAATACCCACTTGTGAACTGTTCATGGGTAGAAGAAAAATGGATCTGGGGTCTTGCCACCTGAGTTCCCTTCCTCTCCCTCAGTAGGTTATCAGCATGAAAACAGGAAATGAATTGGACACCATTAATAAAACATGAAGCCTCCGTGTTCAGGTTCTGTGCTCTGTCGTTCAAGTGAAGAAGACACTGTGTGAGAAGGAAGCAGAGGAGTCACATCCACAAGTTCATTTACTCTTTTTAACTACACAGCAAACTTTGGCTTAGACTTGGAACTAAACCATTCTTTTCTACCCCTGAATTTATTGAAAAGCTTTTAAGCCCTCATATAGAAAACCTGAGGGATTGTTACTGAACTGTGAGTAGTCTTTCAGAACATAAAATGTTTTCCTAATAGATTTCACCAATAATTAGATATTGTCAATGCTGATTTTTTTTACTCAGAAGTGTCTTTCACTGTGATATAACATTTTAGACCTTTATTTTTGGAGCTGTTGGTGTGGCACAGATTTTTTTCACTGTGATAGATGTCCTTTTCTTGCCAGTTGCTTGTTTGTGATTTCAGCCACATCCTGGGACGTGTACCTTGCTCTTTTTTGGGGGCTCATTTTGCTAGAGGAAAATGTATGATTGAGCCATCTCATAAAATCTTTTTTCACCAAAGAACAAATTACTAACCTTAAAGAATAGAGACCTATGTGAAGTAGACTGAAAGACCCCTCCACTGCCAGCACCACCACCTTTTCTGTCTGTACTTTAAAACCATCTCATGAAAGCTTATGGTCCCAGCAGCAATCCAGGGATGGGAGCTTGCAAACTTGTTAGGAAAAAGCCATGGGAACAAAAGTAGAAGACCCGGTTCAGCCAGACAAAGAAGACTTCTGCAGCTGTAATAAAGGCTTGGTTTGCTCTATGGGGGAGTTTAATTGCAAAATACTTAGCATAGGTGAATCATAAGAAGCCTAACTATAGGAAGAGGTTAACCACAGTTATAGGAAAGATTCATCTGAGGCTACAATAAACAAGTTTTTTGGTGGGAAGGAACCAGCAGACTCTCCTCAGCTGTGGACAGGCCCATTCCCGAAACTCCAAGGTTGAGCTGTGAGCCCAAAGCAGCTCCTCCTGAGTTTAGACAGCTCTTTTAAGAAGCAGCTAAGGACAAGGCCGGGTGGAAAGATAAGATATTTGTTGTTAGTTTTTATCAGGCTGCTGTGGCTGGAACCACTAGTTCATCTGCCATGGGAGGCAGTGCTTCTCATTAAAGCCTACCACAACTATAGGGGCAACCTTGAGATTATTAAAGCTTCCATATTTTTGTACAAACTGACATAATCACACTGTTAAATAAATATGGAAGCACCTCTTCCTGGATCCTGGTCAGGAAAAGGAGGGTCCAGTCTCAAAGATTTTAGGCCAGTTCCAAATTTCTTCAATTATTTCTGTGTAGTCCCCTCCAAAATAACCTGTTTGCCAGATGTGCCTCTTGCTTAATTCCTGAAATGCAGAAGTAAGACCTCAGACTAGGGGAGAAACCTGGGCAGTAAAGCAATGCACAATCAGGAAACTTTAAAATTCAGTGTTAAAGTTCAATTCAATTAAACATTTGTCTTTGCAGCCATCTATGAGTTTGATGACAGGAAATTGGATTTGACTCATTCCATACAAAGGGACAGTCTGGTAAATGTACATTTTCAGCCAAAACCATTCGTTCACTAACAGAGTGGAATGATGTTTTCACTGAAATTCATGGTACCATGTGTTTACTTGCTCATGTTGTCTGGCTCCATCCATAACAAATGCAGCCAAGCTCTAATTCTCAAACTGTTTGAAGTTAGTCTCATGAGAGATAGGCTAGACAATTCATTGGAAAATATTCAAATTATTAATAAGGTTATTCCTAATTGCACAAAAGGTTCTATATTAACATTTTTTATTCCAGCACATCTTTTGTTACTTGGGGGTTGGGTCACAAGATTTGTTTTTTTACATTATTTCATCTGTCATATCTAGGAACCACCTTCTGTTTGCAGTTTGAGGTTATTGGAAATAAAAACTGCAAACATCTGTGGACACTGAAGAATAATGCAGCTGCAGGATGGCTGGGATGGGCTGAGTGAGCATGATCAGAGGAGGCAAAACAAAAAAAACACAAAAAGAAAGCCAAAAAATGGGTCTCTAACTGGGTGTGTTCATGCAGGGTACCTTGGTATGATGGAGGGGATGTGAGATGAGCATGATTTATGGACAGTAATCAGCACTGGAGCTCCAACAGGAGTCTCTTAACTTAGATTAAAACACAGCAGCACCTGCTGCTTGCTGCAAATTTTTCCTGGAAAAAGAGAGAGTTAGCCTTCTGGAGTGTTTTCTAAATAACACATCTCTGATATTTTTAAAATATTAGTATGTTAAATATCGAAAGAATTGCTGAAAATGATGCCTTGGTTACATGAGCAGAGCCCACTCATTTCACTGAGTGCCCAGGGCTGTCTAAAGGCAGCAGCAGTGACTGAGGACGGTGGACTGGGATGGACAGCTGGGTTCTGCCAGAGCTCTGAGCCAGGAGTTCACTGAATCATTCATGGCAACTTCCCTGCTCAAACTGCTCCTGACTTTTATGGAAATATTTCCTGTGACTTCATTTTTAGCCCGCTGCCTGTAGGAGTGCCTTACATCAGGCATTTTCAAGGCCTTTTTTCCCCTTGCATCTAGCCCAAACTTTCCCTTGCCCAGCTCCGCATCAGGGCTTCTCATGCTTGTGTCTCCTGCCCCTCCCTCTCCTCATCCTCCTGCATATTCACATTAACTGAGAGGTAATTAGGGACTGATCCTGTCCTCTGAGTCTTTGTTTCTCCAGACTATGACTTAAATTCTACCCTCCTGCAGCAAACTGCACTGAGATCTTAAGGACTGGTCCTTTTGGGGGTGCACTTGCTGCTGTATCTAGTTCTCAACACAAAGTTCTTTGATATTATAATGTTGTAATGGCAGGAGACCCTGGTTAAGCAAAACCAGAACTGGCTGTCCCTCCCTCCCTCCCTCGGGGGTTTCAGGTTATTAACAGGGCTCAGCTGAGCTACAGGGATCTGTCAGGTCTCTGCCCACATTCCTGTCTTGCAGCTTCACAATTCTCATACTATTTTGGAAAGCAGCAACAAGGCAGCTTGTATGATCTGCCTCTCATGGCCACCAATCTTTTGAAGTTAGAGGCTCACAGAATCCTGCTGTCCATCTCTGCCCCACAAGAGGAATGTGTCTGTGAACCCTCTGTGGGTTCAGCCTGCATCCCACTTGTGGCTTGGCAATGCCAGGGCCAGGGCAGGCAGCCCCTGATGATGAACCTGGGCTCCCACCTGCTGCTCTGCCCCTTGGGAGCCTTGCTCTGGGTTCCCTGCTTTAAGCCCATTCTATCAACTGTTTTACTGCAATAAAAATTAATCCTGGCAACTGTAAAGTCGTTGTCTGGGGTGAAACAGTATTTTGGAATTGTTTGGCACCACCTACTTTCAGTAAGTCCCAGGTGTTTCACACTGTTTACTCCACTGTGTAACGTGGAACTGATACCAGCATGAAATGGTTTGCAATCTCTTGCTTCTCCCTTTCCCGAGCATCCTCACAAGCAGCAAAGTTGCTTCATGTGCTCATTGAAAAACCCTCCAAAGCTTGTGCTGGAGCATTCCCTGTTCTGGGAACCTCACCAGACCTTCATTCCCAGTCTGTGCTCTTCTTTTCACTGCTCTTTAAGTCACATCAACAAAAGCTACCAGATCTGTGATACTTCTCAGCCCTGTAGCAAGGAAAAAAAAGTGGCATTGGAGCCAGAAAAAGAGTTTGGTTCTTTAGAATCACGTCTTGGTTTGGGATCTTTTCATTTGCCTCTGGCACTTTACGAGCCCTCCCCTGAGTTTTTCATCCTCTTTCAAGCCTCCTTTTCAGTTGGCTCAGCTTGCAGTCTGTGGTGGGTCTCTTGCACTGTGCACAGGTGTGCCCTGGGACTGGGACAGGCATCACCTGGCACACACGGCTCAGAGGCTGCTGGGCTGCCTGGTGCTGCAGCACAGCATGGATCTGCCAGCAGCACCCGAGTGCTGAAAGCTCCGTGTCCCACGGGCCACCTGCCTGCTCTGCTGCATCATTTCTTGGTTTTTGTTTGTGCCTGGTGTGAGCAGACTGGGTGGTGATGCTCAGGACTGGGTGGTGATGCTCAGCACTACATAAACTGGGTGCAGCCCAAAACTTCCACATCTGCAGCTGTGGTATAACCAAGAAAGGAAACCCAGGAGAACTCAGAGAACACCAAGAGAGGAAACCCAGGAGAACCCAGAGAACACCAAGAGAAGAAACCCAGGAGAACTCAGACAACACCAAAAGAGAAAACCCAGGAGGCTGCACCTCCCTGCTCCACTTCCAGCCTGCCCTGCTGTGCCAGGCTGGGGCCACAGGGCAGCACTGTGCCAGCACCAGGGAGAGGGCTGGCATTGGGTTTTCTGTATGCCTCAGGATTAGTCCAGCACAGCCAAGCATGCCCAGATTCTACTCTGTGGCATCTCTGTGCCCAGCACCATGTGCTTCATCTTCATGTGCTGAAGATGGTCTCTGCTGGGTGTCTCTTCCTGCTGGAGCTCCCAAGCCCTAGGCAAAGTCTGGAGTGGAGCAGAACTACTTAAAAAGTCTCCTTGAAGAGCTCCTATGACATCACTGCCTGTGTCTTGGTGTACCAAGTCCAGGACAGTGGCCTGCCAGGCACTGGGCATGATTTCTGGTGTAAACTTGAGCTATCTGGAAAGGAGAGTCTGACTTCAGCATCTTCCAGACAATCCCAGTGGCAGAAAGCATCTGAGGAATCCCACAGCCTCACACCCAATTTTCAAGGCCAGCATTTCTCCCAGCATACACAGCCCTGCCCAGGAGGCTAGCCAGGCTACATTATCTGGAGTTTGAATCTGGACATGAGGAGGCAGGTGCTGGGAAAAACAGGCAAGCACATGAGTAGTCAAAGGCAAGAGCAAGTGTTTCAGGTCTGCACACTCAGCACATTGTACCCCATCCAAACTGGGCTGGGGATGTTGGAGCAGGGAAACAGGGAGCAGTGAGGAGTGTTGCAGGGCTCCTGCCAGACTGAGCACAAGGCAGCACCAACGCTCTGTGGGATGGGGAAGGGAATTTCTGACAGTGAGATTCAAAGATCAAGAGGAAAATTATGGGGGAAAAGCCAAGCAGATTGGGCTGCAGTTCCTGAGGGCTGTGATGAGAGACCCTCTGCCCCCTCAGAGGCAGGGCAAGGGGTCAGCACTGCACACCAGACCGGGTGGGATCCCCATTGCTGTGTCTGGAGAGCTGCACTGGGACTTGGCACCCTGTGAGGCCTCTGTGCATGAGTGCTCATCTTCCAGACAGAGCCTCAGCAAGGAGAAGGTTGATAGGATTTAAATGGGGGAGCTAAGGACTGATCTGAGCTGGGAAGGGTCTCAGGCCATGGCCAGGAAACATCAGGAGCACGGCAGGGCAGTTGGTTCCTGTGCTGGGAGGTGCCACCAGCACAAATCTCTTAATAGTCTTTTAGTCTCAGCAAGGCCTTAAAAATCAATCAAAGGATTAGCTAAGCAAATCTGGTTTTGTGGTCCATGATCCAGCTTTGTGCAATTGGACCTACCCTTGCTCAGACTCTCCCTGGTGACAGCTTGCTCCAGTGCCACCTGCAGCTGCAGGGCTGTGCAGGAAAGGCTGCAGCTGGCAGGGAGCAGAGGGAGGAGTGGGATCTCACCCCTGGCATGCCCTGCTCAGGAGCAGGAGTGCCAGAGCTCAGTAGCACAGCATGGCTTGTGCCAGCCCATCACTCCCTGCCACAAGTGCTCGCTTCACTCAGAAGCTTCTGAGAGCTCTCAGAAGAAGTTTCTCCCTGCAGAAGCTCTCGGAAGAGAACAAGAGCCACTGACCCATTCTCATGAGCTACTGGCTTCATCTGGCTTCTGGCTTTTCTCTCAGGAGCAGGTGATCACTGAGATCCCTTTTCCCTTGCAGTGGGGGCTCCCTGGCTCCAGAGCTGAGCTACAGACGGGAACCAGACAGACCCTTGTCCCACCACATGCACTGCTAAGCCTCAGCCTCAGAGGACTATTTTTGAGCTGCCACCTGTGAGAGAAACAACAAGTCTCCCCAACAATCTCCCCAACAAGTCTCCCTTGACATTCTGGCTCCTGGCAGATCAATATTTTAATTCATTTGATGACAACAGCAGCAATCCACCCAGCTGACACCTGGCTGGGTCTGTTCCCAGCCTGCTACAGGAGAGTTTGTGCAGCTTCTGACAAAGCAGTTTGCTTCCTCTCCAGCTGGAAGTTACTCCAAGTGACAACAAGAGACCTCAGCCCCCTGACAGGGCCTGAAAGGCCCAAACACACTGTGGTGCACAGCACTGGCAGGTCTGGATGTGGTCACTGGACTTGCTAAGCAGTCACAATGGCAAAGTGATGTGAGCAATCACGACACGTTGCCTCCAGAGCTCAGCAGTCTCAGTTTGCTGGCAACATTTTCCTCTGCCCCTTTTTTCCCCCCAGACTCTCCCACGACCTGTGGCCAGGTTGGTTCAGCTTTGGCACAGCATAACACGAAGTGATGCCTGGCTGCTGGATTATCCTGCTCCCTGTAAACTCCTGAGCCTCCCAGCTCTGGCCTGTCATCCACTGGGAGCTCATCTATGCAAATCTGCTCCAAGAAAATGAGGGCTATAAATAATGGACACCTTGGGCCTGCATGTCGGTACAAGGTAATCCATGGCCCTGCTTGAAATGTACCCGGCTATATTTCACCCTTCCGCGTGAAAGTTACAAGGAATGAAAAGTACCCAGGATAAAATCCAACCTGTACTCGCCTTCTGACCTCAAAAAAAGAGGCAAAAAGTTCCTCAGAGCAAACTGGAGCTGGTGTGGCAGGAGCCCAGTGCTCGGATGCTGTGCTGAACGCTCCTGCTGCTTCTGCCTCCTTCACAGTGGATGTGAGAAAGCTTATTGATAATGTGAGAAAGCTTATTGGTACCATTTGCCCGTCAAAGGGCTAGCTTAGATGCTAACCAAAACCAGGCTGTTCACTTTTGTTGCCTTTAAATATTTTCAAATTGAATGTATTTTCCCCACGGCACTTCTCTCCTGGCTGCTGCTTTGGGTGGCCCAGTAGTCTTGGGAACACAGGTCACAGAAATCCAGTTAAATTCTTCAATTTTTTCCCTCTCCTGGTTGACAAAGAATTTATATACGTGGGAAATATTCAGAAATGTGCATCAAGGTTGGTGTGGGGTATAGAGCAGCATCCACAGGAGGCACAGCTCCACAGACTGTGATTCCTCAGCTTGAGAAGATGTGACTGCAGGACTGTGAGCAGCCTCTGGAATTGTGAGCAGCATGAAGGAGTCACCCAGAGGTGATTTGTTCACTGGTTCTGGTTCTTCAAACAGACGAAGGTGGCTCTTTGCACAGTGTGTCATTTATCTGCAGAAACCTTTGCTGCAGAATGCTGTGCATGCGTAAGGTTTACATAAACAGAAAAAAAAAAAGAATAAACCCACAGACAAAGTGATGGAAGGGTTAAAAAAGGCTAGTGGCTATTGAATAACAAACCTCACTTGTGTCATGGGAGATCTCTGCAAGCTGTCAAGCCCTGGGACTATTCTGGAGAGGCACTGGGTGAGCTGTGTGCTGTCCTGACAGTCCTCCCTACCCCTCTGCTGCTGGACAGAGCATTCATCCCCTGACCTCCTGCAGGCATTTGATGTTATGTCCCTGTGCCTCTCCTCACCCATCATTTCCACCGAGATGACCTTTATCTAAAAATCACAGATTTAGTGTTACAACTAAATTCTGCACCAAAGAGATTTTTTTTTTGCTTTGAAAAGCATCTGGACAATTCTTTCTGAAAGCACCTTTTGGCTACCCATAGAGCATCCTGAAAAGGATGAGCCTTTAGATAGGCTGGCAAGTCATATAAATAGCAAATACTATTGGTTCTGAGAATTGAATTTTCCCTGGGAAGTCTGAATCTCTAGCTCTGTAACAGCTTAGTTATCAAATAGATGATTTATATCTTACTAAGTATTTCCATCTGTGGATGGAAAAATGTTCCATTGCATAACATTGCCAGAAGTGCCAACTTGACTGCCAGAAATGCTTTTGGGCCCCCAGATCAGCCTATTTAAATAACCAGCTCAGATTTTGGGGTGCTCAGACAGGTGGGTGTGCAGGGAGGGAGGGCCCTGGCCATGTCAGCACACCCCAAGGACAGTGTCCACCAGCAGCTCTGCCCCAGAGCTCCTGCCTCTTCTGAGGATGCTTTCCCCAAGCTTGCATACAAATCTCAGTTGCTTCTTTTCCATCACGTGTTTGTTCACTTTTGGTCAAGCTTGACTGAAGGAATCTGGGTTTCTGCCATTGTGGGGGAGTCTTGCAGTGCAGCTGCCACAGAGGCTCAACCTGGCAGGTGCCAGAGGAAAAGGAGAGTGCCTGCAAAGCCAGGTGCATTCCCACCCTGCTCTCCCCATCTCCCACCTTGTCCATCTGCTCTGCTTCTGGAGGGTGAACTGGAAAACAGCAGTGCCAATGGTGATCATTTGTTGAGGGAGATTCACAGTGCAGAAGAACCCTGAGAATTTTAATTACTCACAAGGATGCATTGCTTGGAGCAGTCACTGGGAATGGGTCATCCTTACATGTACAACAAAGATCCTGGAAACTGTTCACTGGCAGGTAAAATAGGGGATATTGAAGGAGTAAAACCAGGGAGAGTGTTGACATGAGTGAAGAGGAGGGAAATACTGGGCTCAGTATTTCCTGATTCCTGATACGGCCTGATTCCTGATCCCTAAACTGTCTTACTACAGTATTGTGAAAGTAAGGAGGAAAAAACCTAATATCACAGCTCCTTGCCATCAAGAAACTCTGTATTAATACAGTACAGCTAAGGTAATTAACCAAATCAGACTTAGTCCAGTGCTGAAAGGGATTTCTTCCCCCAGGGATAAGCAGATGTCTCAATCTAATTATACAAGTTATTTAATCAGAACCAGAGGTTGGGTAGCTAATGAAAATACTTTGTAGTGTTGGGGGGAAGTTGCAGCTCTGAGGCAGAGCAAAGGGGGTCCACAAGCTTGCACACCAGTGCAGTTTCTAATGTTCTACCTTTAAGTTACTGTACACAACTTTAGGATCTCAGGATAGCAATTTGAAAGAAAAAAATAACACATTCTAGCAAAAATCAGTGTCACTGCCTGGTATGGAAAGAAAATTCTTCTAATAATGTCCCTGGTGCTCCACCCAGGCAGAGTGCTGACACAGGAACAAATAGCTGTTTGGTCTGAGGAGCTGACAGCTCTGTAGGACCGTTTTGTGAGCCTTGCCTCACCCAGATAAGAACTGGAACAGGTGTCTGAACCTGCCCACAGTCCAAGCTTGCCAATAGTGGGGGAGCAGCTGTTAACAGCACAGCTCGCAGGGAAGCGCTCCCTGCGCTCTCAGGGACAGGCAGAGCCCCTGAACCCATAATCCTTGGGATACACAGGTGTCTGAAAAGCAAGTGGGGTACCATTCCCACTGGGAAGGCTGTGCTGCTGCCATCAGCACTTCCTGACAATCACAGACTGGGGCACTGTGCCATTCACATTTTCTGGAAAAATCCCTTCGCCCAGGATTTGTCTCCTGGGAAGCTGAGAAGTCTCAGAGAAAAAGAAAACAATAATTATCTGATTTGCTTTTCCTGTGTTTTACTCCTGTAGGATGTGTTTGGAGATTGTTTATCCAAGATTGTTTCACTGGATTTCTGCTGTGGGTTATTTTCCTTCATTGGCCAATCAATGCCAAGCTGTGTCAGGACACTGAAGAGTTTTCATTATTATCTTTTTAGCCTTCTCTTAAGTATCCTTTCCATATTCTTTAGTATAGTTTAGTATAGCATTCTTTAATATAAGATAGTATCATAAAATAATAAATGAACCGTCTGAAAACATGGAGTCAGATTCATCGTTCCTTCCTTCATCAGGGAACCCAGCAAATACAACAGGACACATCCAAGCTGCCAACCACAGCAGGTAGAAAGCAAATCTTCTGTGTTGCTGCTGAGAATTTCATTGAGAAGGTTGTAGTTGTAGGAAATGTTGACCCAAATAAGTGGGACTGGGAAGAAAGGGGTTCAGAACAGTAGTCAGGGTGGAGAGAGGACACAACATTGCACCATGGCTGCAGAGAAAGAGCAGATCCTGAGGGCCTGTTGACTGCAGTGGGAGTTTGATGCCCACACAAGAAATACAAGTTGTGGCACTGATCAGAGCTTGGATGAGACAGTCCTGTAACCAGTCTGAGAAGTCCTGGGCCCATGCCAGTAAGCTACTTGCAACACACGGGAACAAAGGGAAATTTGACTTTGAACTCTGCTGTCCTACATCCAAAATCACAGAATAACAGAAAAAGCTGAGCTGGAAGGGACTCACAAGGATCACCCAGTCCAGCTCCTGGCCCTGCACAGAGCCATCCCCAAGAGTCACGCCACATGCCTGAGAGTGTTGTCCAAACCCTTCTTGAACTCTGTCATGTTTGGTGCTGTAATCACTGCCCTGAGGAGCCTGTTCAGTGCCCAGCCACCCTCTGGGGCAGAACCTTTTCCTAATATCCAACCAAAACCTCCCCTGACACAGCTTCAGGCCATTCCCTCAGGTCCTGTCACTGGGCACCAGAGAGATCAGCACCTGCCCCTCCTTCTCCCCTCCTAGGAAAGCTGTAACTGTGATGTAGCTATAACTGTGATGAGTGTCCCCTCAATCTGCTCTCCTCCAGCTGAACAAAGTGAGATCAGCTGCTCCTCACTGACCAAGTGACTTCAGCTTCCCCTTCACCTTCTTCACTGCCCTCCTTTGGACACTCCTTCATAGCTTGCTGTCCTTCTTTTATACTGCAGAGACCAAAACTGCTCACAGAACAGCTGCATTTTCATAAGTTGTATAAATAATATCACTCCTTTCATCACCTTGTACCTGCTCCACACCAAACACCCAAGAAAATGAATAAATGAACCCATGAATAAACCCTAGCTGCTTGTGCAGGGCACAGTGGCTTTGGCTTCAGGACCCACGCAAAGACACGTCTGCAGTGTGGCACTGGGTGATGGCACCTAACTCACTCCTGTGGCACAGCAGGAACCACTCCTGCCTCCTCAACAAGGCAGTCCAGTGGGACACAGACAGCCTACATCCAGTCCTCTGCCTTCTTTGAAGCACAAACAGTTTATGAAAAGGAGATTGAGGAACAGCTCTTTTCTGAGACTTGCCCCCTTGCCAGCTCTGTGGAGCTGTAACAATCTCTGCTTGAGAAGATTTCTGTCCTAGAAGCAAAGCTGTGTGATGTCACCAGTAACTTCTCTTTGTGTGTTGCTTCTCAGCAACCCTCAGGCCTCCCTTCGGCCATTTCATTAATCATTTGAATAGGTCTATTAACCATAGAGGGCACTTATGGGGGGTCCATAAGCGCCATGGAAACATCAAAACACAGCTGGATGTGTAGGGTCTCACCTGGAAGACAAAGTTTTCTTGTGCAAACCAAGAGCACTGGACTGAGTGGGAAGAGCAGGTGCTGTAGGGGATAAACCTTTGCAGATTCACCCTGCTGCATATGATATGATGTCATTTCAGATGTGACAATCCCTCTTTGAAAATTCAACTAACTAAGGTCAGTTCCGTTGGAAAGGTGAACAGCTCAGGGTTTGTCTTCACAGGGAGCAGCAGAATGGAAGGGGAGCAAGGTTTTGACAGTGACCCCAGTGAGTGGCCACCTGGTCCATTGCCCCTGGAAGCAGCAGAAACTGTTCTCTGAGGACAATTCATGCCCCTAAGGCAGGTGTGACTGGGAAGAGGGGCTGCAGTCAGAGCACTGGCCATGCTCCAGGCTGAGAGCAAACATGGAATTAATGTCTCTTCCCATCCAAGTCTGTGCAGAGATTTTACAGGCGTCAGTGGCAGCAGGATCAGAGCAGAATCTTAAGGCTCTTCCCCTGGAGCTCAGAGGAGTTTAATGGAATAAAGTCTAAGTTGTAATTAATTGGCTTCTACGTCTCCTACAGGAAAGAGTTAATGAAGGCACAGCTTGTCTGGCCAAGGGGCTGGTGAGACTCCTGCAGAGCTGACTCACAGGTGGAACAGCCTGCCAAGGCACTGAACAGGCTCCTCATCCTCAGCTCCTCCTGCCCCAGCTGCAGCAGGGGGAATCTGCAAAGGTTTATCCCCTACAGCACCTGCTCTTCCCACTCAATGCTCTTGGTTTGCACAAGAAAACTTTGTCTTCCAGGTGAGACCCTGCACGTCCAGCTGTGTTTTGATGCTTCCATGGTGCTTATGGACCGCTCAAAAGTGCTCTCTATGGTTAATAGAACTATTTAAATGATTAATGAAATGGCCGAAGGGAGGCCTGAGGGTTGCTGAGAAGCAACACACAAAGAGAAGTTACTGGGTGAGATGTGACCTCAGAACTGGCCAGGTTTGATATTTTGATATTTTCATCATTGAGCTTGGCTCAGAAAGAGATGAAAAAATGAAATTATTTGGTGACATCATTGTTACAAAAGAGCGCTTACTCAGTGAGATGCTGTCCCAGGCATTATCTCCCACCCCAGCTGCTCACCACTTCCTTTTCCCTGAACAGAATGGGACCAGTGAAGAGCCAGCAGCAGCATCAGCTCTCTACAGCTCAATTCCAGATCCCTGCTCTGGTGTGAGCAGAGCCAGGTTCACATTCAATGTGCTGGGGTGAGGGCAGGGAGAGGCAGAGTAATCTGAAGGCTGGTGCCTGATTCCTGTTCTCCAGAAGCACATCATGACCTGAGAAGTTGAATTCATTAAAAATGATGTTTTCCTTCCTTGTGAACTCACCTTTTGCCTCAGTTATCACAAAAGGGCTGATGAAAAGCCACCAAAAGTGCAACAATTATGACACAGTGACAGTTCAGGCAGAGGAAGGGCTCTTGGTCTTGAGAATAACCTGAATTACACCACTTTAAATCCATCCTGGCAAAGCATAAATATATGGATTAGTGCAGATACAGCAGATCAAAGCCTGAGGTGGAGAGTTTAAGCCAGGCATAATTTGTAGTAAAAACAAAATTACAGGGATTCATCCCTTCATCTCCCAACACTTGCCACAGCCTTGCCACAAAGAACATTTCTGCCTCCCTGTTCTTGTGTATGTATACATTGCTCAAAACATCTCAGTTTGGGGAGTGTGGTCTGTAAACAGTGACAGACAGCTCTGGAACTGTGCATCATTACAGTAACCAATGTGGAGAGGGGTGAATAAAGGAACACTCATGTCCTGCACCAAATATGACTGGAAAATGTAAAAATGAACCATTCTCTGTACAATTCCTTCCTCAGCCTTTGCAGATTTCTGGACAAGCACAGGAGAGTTCCTGACCAGGTGCAGGTGTGGTGATTCCTGAGCCCCTGTTACTGCACTCCAGTGAAATATCAGCTGCTTCTGCTCCCTGTTCCAGTTGATATTGGAGTGACAAAATCAAGTGATGCCACCACAGCCATGGACACCTTTGTCTGCTGAATGCATAAATCTTTCTTGCTGAACCCCCACCAAACTCACCCCCGGGTCTTATCTGTTCTAAACTGAGTATTTATTTATTCATGTGGTTGCTTTATGGAAACTGCAAAGATCCTCATCAAATAGAAACCAAAAAGGTTCATTATTAAGGTGGAACTGAGCTGAGAACACATAGAGTGATATGACCAACCTTATTTTGGGATGAAACACTCAGTGCCTTGGGCAGCTGGTGCTAAGCCCTCCTGTTACCCCTGGCCTCACTCAGGAATGGGTCTGGGTTTAAGGTGAAGATTTTTCTGGCCATTGTGCAGAGATAGGAGAGAATTCCCCAGGGTTAGGGGGGCAGAGCTCTCCAGGGCTGGTGAGCAGGACACCAGTACCAGCAAAGGAAAAGAAGGGACATGTGGGAACCCAGGACATCCCTCTGTCTGTCCAGGACACCCAAAACCCCTGCCAGGGGGCTCAGAAGCCCTGGCACAAAGCCCAAAACACCTGTGGGTTTGATTATAACCCATGGAGCAAATTACCAACCTTGTATGAAGATCAGCAAGACACGACAGTTTAGGTAGAATATTAGCGAAGTTATCATGGGGTGGAAAAGGTAGATTTTGGGGTTTTGATATGGGGGTTCAGGGGGCAAGATGGAGGGAACTGGGTGTGTCCAGCCTTTCTCCTTCTTCTTTTTGGCCTCCATCTTCTGCTGTGATGTTGGCACTTTTGGATTGGTTTAGAGTAGAAGCTCACTGTCTAACATAGGTGATAGGTATTGGGAAGTTACTGTAAACATTGTACACGTAGTTTTTAGTATAAAGACATAACACTGCCCTGGGGGCAGGCAGAGTGCCTGGAACTGTCCTGCTGGATGGACCTCAGCGGGGCAGGAGAAAATTTTTTATATATAAGAAACAATGAACAACCTTGAGACCCAGAACTGAAGAGTTTTGACTCCTTCTTCAAGCGCCAGGCTGGGAAAAGAGACTTTTAACATTCTCGGGGTCACAGCGACCAAAACATCCCGAGAGGGACACTGGACCCTGCCCTACCCCAGCAAACCAGAAAAATCCCATTTGGCTTTTGGAGAAGGGCTGGGCCAGATGGAAGAGGCCAGGGCAGGCAGCTGCTCAGCAGTTCTCTCTCTCCTTTCTGCCTGCAGCACCACCACAGCTGGAGGACCTCACAGCTGGGAGCTCCAGGCAAGGATGTTTTGTACACACAAAACTCCACAGCACTTGAATGCTGGCATTCACTGGGGGTAAATACCAACATTCCTGTGCTTCTGTGCTCTCATTGATATTATAAATGCTAATCAAAGAGTTTGAGGCAAAAGACATACAGAGAATTCAGAATGTACAGGCAGCAAACGTATTTCTCTAAAACTGGAAATTAATTCTATTTTCCCTTTCTTACTTTGACTGAATCCAATATAGATTTGACCCAACTACCAGAATTTCAAAACTCAGGCTCCACCAGACAAGACTCATAACGTTTTGTTCCTAAGCAAAGACAAGGTAACATTTCAGAAGGTAAGAAATCAGTCTCCAAAATTCACACTTCTGAATAATCAGCTTTTTAGAAACAGCTTGTTTTCCACAGTAAAGAACAGGGTTTTTTTTTAATTCAAGCCCTTCAGCAACATTAACATTCTTGGTGCAGGTCCCTGCCCTGTCATAGCTCTTATCTCAAGGACAGCACCTCGACAGCAAAATGCCACATCCGTCACATGGGAATATCAGCAACTGCCCAGTCATCTTGAGCACAAATAAAGTGCACAACCCACAGTTCTGTGTCCTATCAGCTGCCTTCTAAAGCTGCTACACACACACCTCAAAACACGAGTGAGGCTGTTTGCTTCATTATGGCACTTCCTGGGCACACAGGATGAGCCAATTTCGTGTTTGTGAAAAAAGCCAGGAGAGACATAATGCAGAGAGACACACACGTGTTCCAAGCCATGCAGAGCCACTTGTGGAGATGGGATGTGCATGGATTCATCTCTGTGCACATGCACAGACCCTGCTGGAGGTGGAGTGGGGTGAGCAGAGCTGGTGGGTTATCCCTGCCTCCTCCTGAGTGTGATAATCCCAAGGGCTGTGGTGCATGGTGGTGGATGTGTGTGTACATCTTTTTCCCTTTGTTTTGTTTATTACTTTTAATCCCCTGGGGCATATCTCTGAGCTGAAGAACTTTAGAGCTGATATAGCTTTTTAAAGTGGGGATTATGTAAATGCATATTATGGGGCTTTCATAAATAGGGATTATTTGTCGACTACATTTGAGCGCTTCCTTTGGAGCCATTAAGGTCTGTTGTGTAAACAGGAATTTAGTGACTGCCTAATCTAAATTTCATTGATTCAATAAAAGATCACAACAGCATTTTTTGCATTCATTTTGGTCTCATGAGAACTTATTTCTGGACAATTTTCAAATAATTACAGGACTGTATATGACTACGGCTAATCACAGTGAGCACACCTCACACATTTGTATTAACAGTTCCCCGTGATTTATTCTCTAGTTCTCTTCCTCTCTAGTTTTAAATTCACTGTTTAATTTTTAATTTTTAAAATTCACTGTTGTATCAGCCACTAACCCGTTAACTGTCACTCACCAAATTAAGAATTCTGCACATTTAGATGAGCAAAGCAAAAATAAGATTTTGCCAAAAGGTGTAGCCACCCAAAAAAGTTGTAAAAATTTCTTATCTGTGCTCCTAGATGTCCTAGATGAAAGACATTTAGGCAAAATGCTAAAAATTCTGGGAAAGGTTGCCTCTTCTCAGGGTAGTTTCACACTTACAGGCAGATTCTACTTGGAGAATTGGCTCTTGGCCTCCTCTCAGCTGACAGGAAATGCAGGTGTGTTTCCCTGCTGCAGAGATGGTGCAGAGCCCCTGCTCTGTCATTTTTGTGTTGAGAATAACACAGGAATAGGCAGGAGGCAGTATTGTAGAAAGAGCAGAGAAGGTTCTATTCAAGAGAATTGTGAATTTCTTACAGAGTGATATGATAGATTTTATTTGATTGGCTAATTAACAAAAACATCTTCCTCAAACAATGTCTTTGAGAAGAGCTTAAAGATGAAGTAGAAAAACACCACTTGTATGTCAGAACCCAGGACATTCCTCTGGGTGCCCTGGAGACCCTGACAGGGGGCTTGGAGACCTTGGCACAGAGTCACAAACACCTGTGCCTTTGATTTTAGCCCTTGGAAAAAACAATTACCAACTTTGTGTGAAGATGTACAAGGCACAAGAGTTTGAGTAGAATGACAGTGAATTTGTCACAGGGTGAAAATGTAGAATTTTGGGGTTTTTAGAATGGGGGTTCAAGAGGCAAGATGGAGGAATCTGGACATGTCCTGTCCTCCTTCTTCTTCTTGGCCTCCATGTTCTGCTGTGATGGTGGCACTTTTGGATTGGTTTAGAGTAGAGACAGACTGTCTAACATAGGCAGTGATAGGTATTGGAGAATTATTGTAAATAAAGTACACATAGTTCTTAGTATAAAAAGCCAACATCACCCCAAGGGCAGGGACTGTGCCACAACCCGACCTGCTGGACAGATCTCAGCCGGTCAGAGAAAGAATGTTATAGATAAGAAATAATAAACAACCTTGAAAAGCAGAACAGAAGAATCCTGACTCCTTCTTTGGCTGCTGGGCTGGGAAAAGAGACTCTCTGACACATCTCGGGGTCATCCTGACCACAGAGACCCCCAACACTTGTAGACAGTTTATGCTTAACAAGTCATCACATCCTTACAACTCCCTAAAACTCCTCACAAGCCACTGTGAGGAACGCTGGCCATTTCTGTGTCCCATGGCATCCACACTGCTCCAGTGTTCCATCCAGCTGTTCCAGCTGCTGTCTGAGAGGGGCCCAGACAGCAGCAGCAGCTGCTCCCTCAGTGCAGGAGGCCCAGATGTTTCCCCAGATGCCCTGACAGGACACAGCTCCTCATCCCAGAGCATTCCCGAGCAGCCCTGAGTGCCCTGGGGCACAGCAGAGCAGGGGCTGCATCCCCAGCACTCCCTGGCTGTGCACAGCAGCCCCAGCTCTGCTGCCTCCCTGCTCAGCCTCCTCATGATTATTATTATTTCAGTCCTCCCACCAGCCTCAGATCCAGCTGCATTAGGCAGGTTCTGATGCTGTCACAGTCACACAGAGAATGAATCACATTGAACATTGCCCATGGGGTTGTTTATTCCTTGAAGAGGGGATGGACTGCATGCCAATATCCCTGGCAAGGCTTAATGAAGGAGCTGGCTTTTGCTAGGAAACCTGGATGCCCTCCTACAGGGATTTGCTGGATGGTATGGCTCTGAAAAGCTGTGTAAAAAATAGAATAAAAATTATATATTATATATTATATATTATAAATATATATAATATTACATAAAATACATCTTAATATAATAAACTATATTATATAATATCTATAATATATATTAATACAATAAAATATATTGTATGATATCTATTAAATACTATAATATTATATAAAATATAATTAAAATGTAAAATAAAATATAAAATATAATATAAAATAATTAAAAGATATAATAATTTTTTAAAATAGGAAGATATTTTCAACATAATGAAATCTTGGTAGGGGTCTTTTAAGCTCTGCAGCTCCTCAGTCCCAGACCTCAGTGGAGACAGGGATACCAGGAATATGCAGGTCTAGCTCTTGAAGTTAGTGCTTGTACAGGCATCTTAGTCCTTCCTGTCCTCCTCACTTAGGTTCTACACCCTCTCCTTTGCTTTTATCTCCTTCAAAAGAGAGAACTTTGCCACCTGGCTCTGACTTCTGGAGCCGGGAATCACTGAGGGAGGAGTTAAATGGGAATTTTGCATCTTCCTCTGTTGTTTGCTGTTCCCAGTTTTTAAACTGCATTTCTATTGAGCAGAACAAGCCCATAGCACAATCAGTGCACAATGCCTTGGTTTACAAAGACCATTTGATCAAACATAAACCAGCACTACTGTGCAAATAGTCTGTGATGGGCACCTCAGTTGTCACACATGATGTGTCTTCTCCTTTGGTAATTTCTGAACCACATAGAACAGATGAAAATTTGAAATGCAATCCAGTCTTCAGCCTTTGGAAATGATTCATTCTATTAATGATTTACTGATTTACACACAGCTTATTTTGCATAAAGTTAGAGCTGGGCACATTTATTCATTGTGATTCCCTTAAAAATGGATATAAATATCAAAAGCAATTGGCTACCAAAAATTTTAATATTACAGCACTGCATCATGGAGAGTTGACATGGATATGAGTCTAGGTCAGAAAAAATATAGAGAAAATGCTTAACCAAGTATGATATTTTACAGCATGTCACGGAATCATTTGAAACGCTTCTATTCATTACAAACGTATGCAGTGTGGGCAAAGGATTGCTCAGGAAAATAAGATAAATTATTCTCCTAATGAAATATGCTCCATGATCTATTGGAACCCATCTCTCCTACAAAGTCCAGCCTTTCTCTAGGGCTGTACACCTGAAAAAAGAGAATGTATGGATACCTGGGTTCAGTGAAAGGAACTAATTACACACAATTCCACAGCAAAAAAAAATGCAGGTGTTCAGTCCCAAACTTGTCCCCAAAGCCAGTGGATACTGAGACTGCCAGCAGCAAGGTGTGTCATCCTCCAAACCAGGGCTTTGGTACCCCAAAACGACAAAGTGCCCCCAACACACAGGAGGGGATGTGGCACACCTCACCAAGAGCCTTTCAGGAGGCTGCAGTTAATGTCCTTAGCAGCAGCAAAGCCACCCTGCCCAGCTGAGGAAGTGCAGGGCATCTTGACATGTTACACTCGTACACGTATTGATCCGACAGTCCATTGTTCACCAGAGCCCTTGGCAAAGGTCACTGTCTCTGCTCCCACCCTACAACAGAGCACAGGCACAAAGATTAATTTTCAGAAGTGAATGTGGTGCCCACCTGATTCACTTTGGCCCTCAAGCCCCAGATGAAGTCTGGAGCTGGCTTAATTAAGACATCCCTTGCCCCTCTCCCAGCACTGCCAGACATGTCTGTTTCTTGTTGTCATTGTCTTTTCCCACAAATTCCTCCACCCTTTATCCTGTGCCAACCCTCAAACCGGCTCAGAGACTTGCCTCTGAGGCAGCATCCAAGACCCACATTTCCCATGACGCCCAAACAATCTCAGATCTTCATTTCTGGGCCCTTGCTGCTCTATCCCCTGCAGCGTTTAGGAAGGAGCTCCCACCTTTCCGGGGTCCAAGTTTACCAAAAAAACCTCAATCACGACTTTTAATGTCCCAACTCGGTCTGGATTAGGACACAGTCCAGTGGCTGAGCCCCAGTGGCCGCCCCCGCGCAGCAGCTGCAGGAGCCAGAGCGCCCCACCTGCCTGGCAGCAGCCAAAATCCAGCGGGCACAGGGAACGGGCACAGGGTGCGGGTAGAGGTGCGGGCACAGGGTGAGGGCAGAGATGCGGGCACAGGGTGAGGGCAGAGATGCGGGCAGTGGGAGCGGGAACAGGGTGAGGGCAGAGGGCGCGGGTACAGGGAGCGGGCAGAGATGCGGGCACAGGGTGCGGACACAGGGTGAGGGCAGAGAGAGTGGGCAGAGGCTGCGGGCACAGGATGCAGGCACAGGGAGCGGGCACAGGGTGCGAGCACACGGAGCGGGCAGAGATGCGGGCACAGGGCGCAGAGGGTTAATGGCAATTAAAGCACGTTTTAGCATGACTGATAAATATATTCTTCCTTCATGAGATTATAGTCAGGAACTTGATTATCAGCAGCAGATAAACATTCCAGAATCCTATGAACCCTGGGCTTTGCCACTAACTTCTCTGAGTTTCCACACAAAACAAAATATGCACAGTAAGGTGTGCTGCAAGAGAATAAAGGCATGTGCCAAAAATTGCAAAATCAGTAATAAAAAAAGCCTAAATCTACGGTCATTCAGTTTACTGAAACAAATGACTAGATCATAAAAAATATTACCAGGTTTCAGAGACGGTGCCTGATTCCAGTTCCAGCCTCTTTCCACATCCACAGCTGATGGGAAATGTGGCCATGCAGCACACACTGCATAAGGATGAGGCCAGCTCTAGTGTTGTTTTCATCTGCTTTCCTCACAGCAGTCAACTTCCTTTGTTCCTCTTTTCCCAGGGTAGCTACCTGCAAGCATCCTTTGTGTGTGTGATCTCAGAACTTGCCTGAACACAAAGGTAATTCAGAGGGATTTTGGGGAAAACCATGTGCTCACCCTCTCCCCACCCAGGGCCATGCAGTAATTGCTCTCTCTGGGGATTAAACACAGAAGTGTTTCAGAGCAAACTGGTCCCACCTTTGTCCTGAGACACAGGGAAGTGCTGCCCAGCAACATCTCAGGCCGCCCTTTTGCCTTCACCGAGATAACCACGGGTTTATTTTAATGCAGCTGCACCCAGTCAGACCCCCAGGTCTATCAGCAGTTGAGAAATAATCATGTACCCAGCACAAACTTCTTTAAAAAGTTGTAATTCTTTCAAAAGTTGGTTTTTACTAGAGTTGCAAAGTCAAGCCTACTCTAAATGCCTCTATCAAATAAACTGGAAAAATACTATAATTGTATAATACTATAAAAGAGGAATTGAATACGAGTTATCCTGCTTGTAAACCTGAATTTTTAAAATGTAATTAAATGAAATCTCAAAACATTTTACAAAGTGAGGCTTTATGGAACTCAATTTGACTTAAGTCATATTAAGTCAGCAGACTTATGGTGATTGCCTCCATTGTCATGCCATGTTCCCATCTGACAGTCTGCTGGACTAAATGTAGTCTAAAACATCCAATCTCCAAAGCTAGCTTGCTATTACAGAATTAAATAGAATATTCACATTTAATTGCACATAAATTTGATCATTCTATACCCCATGAGTGACTGTGAATAATCTTTTCCATGGCCTCGGGGGTTAAAAAGAGAAAATCCACAAAGTTTGCAAATTGTCTTTGCCACATATGAGGAATTTTCTAACAAGTGTGGAGCACTCTCAGACCCACAGGACCTGCAGGATGTACACAGAGGGTTGCAGAGTCTGGTTTCACAGACAAAAACAATTGCCACTAGCTTTGCAACTGCCCTTTCTGGTCCAGTTCTGCGGGGAAAGATGCACAGATATATTTTAGGGGAAAATATAGCTTCGCATTAAGGTGTGCATATATGGTACCCAATCAATGAATACAAGAATGTGGGTTAACCTGGTTAAAATTATTTAAATTAACTTTTTAAAATGAATTTAAAAGTAGTTGTTCAGTAAAATGCTCTGGCAAATGTTAAAGAAATGCCCATATTAGCATGCTCTGGGAATTAGAAACAGGAGGCTTTAACTTCCTTACAGATATCTGGGTTTAGCCATTTGGCCCGGGGGACGCTTCGAAACCATTTCCCGGCCCGTCTCTATTTATTTCTAACCGTGCGCGGAGCTCGCACCACCCTCCCGTTGGTGGGTTCAGTCCGGTCCATTCCCCTGGGGGTTTTCGGTTTTTGTTTGTATCTCTTATTGCAAAACCAATGTAGACTGCGAGGGTACGTTTCTATTTATGTTATAGTAAATATTTTATTACTTACATAAACCATTTACCCAGGAACCGGTCTCGTGTCGTCTTTGCAGGCTCGGAGCGCGCGCGGCG
>NW_005054499.1:141940-150639 GCF_000277835.1 Geospiza fortis | reverse complement strand
GCCGGGGCGCCCCGTTCCCGGTGTCGGCGGTGCCCCCGCGGTTCGTACCCGCGGTGCCCGGCGGGGTTTGCCCGGTTTGCCCGCTTCCCCTGCGTGGATGCTCTTTGTGCACCTTTCCCCGCAGGGTTTTTACCGATCCGAGCGCGCCTCTCCGCTTCGGGCGAGCCGCTTCCCCTGCGTGGATGCTCTTTGTGCGCTGCCGTGTTCCCCGCACCTTTTCCCGCAGGGTTTTTGCCGATCCGAGCGTGGCTCTCGGCGCTGCGAACACCAAACAGCCCGCACGGAACTTTCCTCCCACGTATCGCAGGGTAATCCACGCACGCTGGTGTTGCTGAGTAGATTCTTTCTGCTCAAACCACGCTCTTCGCTTTTTCTGATGTCACCGGCTTTTCCTTGGCGTGGTTTCATGCCCGAATATTTGGTGGTTTTGCCAAGAAAACGCGCAGAAAACTGTATTTTCAGTCTATCGGTTCTTGGAAGAATGATCCTGCATCTCTAAACCTTCTCTTGCAGCACCAAGAAAAGTCGCATGTGAGGATTGTTTGCCTTTGCAGGTCCTTGGATTCCTGCGGTGTTTTGTGTGTTGGGAGAACTTTTGAAAAATGTTCCCATACAGAGCTCTTGCACTGATTAAATACTTGATCGAAATCTGGTAGCAAAGGACCAAATTCTTTCTTTTTAGTTGGCAGAGAATTTACTGATGTTCTCAGACATCTGGCACTGGATGTTTTCCCCAGTTTATTCAGTACAAATTACGTGCTGCGAAAACAGAAGCTTTAAAGGGGATTTTCTAGCGAAAGCACGGCATTGTGCATTGCAGTTTATGTATAATTCTCTTTAATATATATAAAAAATTCTAACTTACCAAATGTAACTTACTCTTGAAAATTTATACTTGAAAATTCTTGTCTTCGTTGCAGTTTGATTTTGTTGCATTTTGTGCCTTTGGTGGGGGTGTATATTACTCGTCTAAGCAATGTCACATTTGCCATTGATAATGTTATAATTTAGTGCATTTTCAATGTTTCTTATAATGTAGCTATTCCACATCAGCTAATACTATGACTACAGCTAAGACTATCAAGTTCTCATTCAAAATTCAAAAAGTAAACTGATTTTTGAGATTTTAAAATAAAGTCACTTTGAGCAGTTCTTTCATCAAATATCCTGTAAAGAAATGGTTCACTTTGTGATACAAACCAGCTAGTGAATGCTGTGGGTTAGGGTATTAATAACTTCCCTTGGCATGCAGAGCATAATACAAAATCTCACTTAAAGGGCTTAGTGTGCAGCGTGTGTTCTGTCAGCTTTTGCTACAGGCTTAGCTTCGTTTTTTGTAATGAGATTGGTTTTTACAGAAGAGCAGAGAATGGTAGGGCTGTGGTAGAGATCCTGAATTCAAAAAGTTTCGCTGTTTTTACTGAATATTTACTAATTTCTAAATAGCTCTGCAGATGTAGTTGCTTAGATGATACACTCCAGTAAAAGAGTAAAGGAGGAAGATGATTTAAGGATTTGAGTCAATGTATCATGACAGCATTTAAATTAATTTCCAACTCTGAGAATCTGTCCTTAGCTGTTACCTCGTGTGTTCCCCACACATGTACCATTGTTTTTAGTGTTTTGTCATGTTGTAATTGCAGCCTTTGCTTAAGAATTTCTGTGTGACAGCCGGGCTTTAAGGAAAGAAGAAACAAAACTGAACAAAAGAGTTTTGGGGTTTTTTTTGTTTGCTCGTTTCTTAAAGAAAACAAACTCGTTTGCATTGAATGTTTAATTGTGCTGATTTTCTATAGTAGGAGACATTTCAGTAACCTCTTCATTCTGAGCTAACCTGCATGGCGAACAGGATTTGTATTGATACTCAGAAGGGCAGGGTCACTTTTCACATTGTGTTCTGCTAAGGGATGAGATGTGCTGTGAGTGCTGGGGAGGATGAGCACCCTTGGGTTGTTCAGTGTGTCACATTCTATAAGGCACTGGCAGCCCTGCTGCATTAGCCCTCTCGTGCTGTTGAGCAGCAAAAATAAAATACTCTTTGTATATCTCCTTGCTGCAGTGCTCAGCTGCTCTAAAAATCAGATGCCCCAAAGGTTTGCCTATCTCAGAATAACTTGTTACTTTTCCTGGTCAGGGATTAAATGGCAATTACTGGAGGAAGATTTTTTTTTTCTTTTCTTTTCTTTTCTTTTTTTTTTTTGGTGGTTGTTTCTCACTAAGGTGAAAGCACGACCTCATACTACTACATCAGTAGTAAAGCAAGAAAAGGTAGGACTCTGGTGCTGGTCCACTAAAGAAAAGCAGATGTACAAATACTTATTTAACAAAGTGAATAGTAAACATACAAAGTAGGAAGTGTAGATAAGGAACAGAAGCGCTGCCAGTGCAGTTTAGAGAGGGGTTTGGGTCTGTGCTGATGGGAAATCCTTGCTCTAACCCAGAGCTCTCTGCTGCTGAGCAGTGCCTGGCCCTTCAGATCCCCTTCAGAGCTTCGGGCTCTGGTTGGTCCCATGGTGGCACCAGGCTGTGCCATCCATCACCGGGGCTGGGCTGACCTGCTTGCCTTGCCCACAGTCCAGAGGGGCTGCTGAGCCAGGGTTTGCATCTCAGGCTGCTGAGGAGCTGAGCCAGGGTTTACATCTCAGAATGCTGAGGAGCTGAGCCAGGGTTTACATCTCAGAATGCTGAGGAGCTGAGCCAGGGTTTACATCTCAGAATGCTGAGGAGCTGAGCCAGGGTTTACATCTCAGAATGCTGAGGAGCTGAGCCAGGGTTTACATCTCAGAATGCTGAGGAGCTGACCAAGGGCTCTTTGGCCAGATGTAGAGGTTGGTACCAGGCAAATGCAGCCCTGGTGTGGGCTCAGCCCTTCTCATTCTCACAGCAGGGTGTGAGCTGTGCTGTGCCACCCTTGCCAGGGCAGAGAGCCTGTCTGTGTGCTCCAGGGACAGGGCAGCTGTGCTTCCCACACCTTATAAACTGATTATTGATAATTTTGGGACATTGCTGTTTTCTGTTAGGCTGACAATATTCAGTAGGGTATGACCTTTTCCCTTTTCCAGTTGCCTATCAGCTTCCATGCATGCTTAGGAGAAGGTTGTAGCATTCCAATGTCCAATTTCTTCCAGGTTTCTTGTCTTACAGCATTATTGCTGCCACTTGCAAGAGCAGGGAATGCTTGCTGTACAACAACTGCAGGAGTGGCTACAGCACAGCAGTTTGCCTGGCGAGGCACAGTCACTTGTAATTAGTAATGCCATGTTCATCTTGTGCTTTCCACTGAATCTGGTCTCTTCTGAGGGCTGCCCAGCCAGAGCTGTGCCTGATCCCAGCACAGTGCTGAGCTGCAACTGGCCCCTAATGAGCCAAGGCAGCAGCTGAAGCACTATAATCTCTTTACATGAAAATTCAGACCATCAACATTAACACCAAAGAGTCTTGTTCCCAGTTTTGCCCACTCCTGCTTGCTCTCTCCCCTAGAAGGAGAGATTTCAGTACCATCAGGTTAAACAAATAATGTAATTCTGTGCTGATGTTGTTTGCATATATTTTAATTTGATGCTAACTCTGCCGTTGGTTGTTTGGAGCTGGATCAGCCCCAGGACAGCTCAGAGTTGTCACTTCACAGGTACTGGAAGCAGATTTGGGTCCTGCCCTGGGACAGAACTCCACAACTCTGGAATCCTTCTCCTTGTGTTTTCCTTACATTTGGGCTGTTTGAAATGAGCCCATCCTGGCTGGTGACTCGGAGCTGGTGCTTGCCCTTGCCATGGGCTGGTGATGGGCACTCACAGGGGCTCTGCCTGCTGCCAGTGCCTGCTGTCCTCTTTTCCTGGAGCAGATCAGCCCCAGCAGGGGCAGGAGCAAGCTGAGGTGGCGTGGGGGGTGTTTTGGTTTTGGTTTAAAATGCTAAATCTCCATAAATGACAGTGTCTGCTCTCACTAAGTTTAATATTGCTGCTCACGGGGACCGAGGCCAATGTACCTTCCTGAAATGGGCAGCTCCAAAGCACAGGTTTTCTGCAGGCTTCCACCAGTGAGTACAATGGTTTGTGGCTTGCTCAGTGGGCTCTGAGCAGCAGCACCATGGATGTGCCTGTGTAGCAAACACACAGAGAAGGAGCTCATTGAAGTCTCTCGTGGGAGCCACCACTGCGCTCTGCCAAGCTGATTTATGGGCGTTCAGCTTTGCTCCCACTTGTGATTTGCTGCGAGTAGGGGTGCCCAGCAGCAGAGATGTGGCCAACTGCACTTCCTCAGGTGTTCTCCTGTGTCCTTGGAGGAAGCTCTGCCAGCAGAAGTTCCCCCAGCTCCAGTCTGAGCTGACACGACCAAGTGTCTGTGCAGTGTGTGGGGATTAGAGACTGCAAAGGCTGGGTTAAAGCATGTGGTGCTGCTCACACCATGTAATGTGCATGTTAGATCAGCCCTCATGAATATTTCATAGTCCTTGATATCACATTATTTTTGGTGTTGGGCAAATTGAGCGTTATTTCTTGTAAAGGTTTGACATTGTTTGCCTGGCTCATACGCTGCTGCAGTGAAGAATGCTTTTCATTCATGCCAAACTTTAAAGATGTTTCTTTATTTTCCTTTTTCTCACCTTTCTTCTGGAGCATTCTGCCCAATCAAGGCATTTGTGCAGCACCAACAGCATCCAGGACCTGTTTCCTTGTGGACTTTGGCTTTTCCCAGCTCCACAGGGACAATCTGCTTTCCATCACTGGACCAGATTCTCTAGGGCCAAAACTCTCAGCAGTTACCACAGCCACAGAACAGGATTTCCTGCAGCATGTTTAGGGAAGGTGGATGGCTCACTGGAGCTGCTCAGCTCTGTCTCAGGAGCTGCCCCCCAATCAGCTGTGTATTTCAAAGTAAATCAATGAAAAAGTGCACAAAAATCTTCTTGCAAATATCACATATATGCATGAGAGGTGCTGGAAATTCCAGCTCTGCAGTCAGGGATCAGTAGAAGGTATGAGGGAGCCAATGAGCAAATGGGCATCTTTACATTTTACTGTACTTTTGTGGGTTTTGTTTGGTTTGGAGGGGTTTTTTGGGTTTATTTTTTAAGAAAATCTGTCCTGTGATTTTTATTCCCTGGAGCTCACTGTGTATTAGTGCCTCTCAGTCACACTAAAGGCTACGTGACTGAGATTATGCTGGATCATAAATTTGTAGCCAGACAAAACTCTAGGAAATGAATTTACACATTTGCATCTTTTGCAGTGATTTGCAGGATAAAGAGTCAGGCTATTGCATTAGATGTCTTTATGTTGGGAGATGTTTTAAATAAATAACTAGTTTTAAATTGGAGATGTTTCTTCAGTCATGTTTAAGAATAACCTGGTTGCAGGCAAACCAACAGAAGGACAGGCAATGAGGGAGTTGTACAGGAGGGTAATTATGAGATCTGCTACAGCACAGACTTTCCTCTAAAATGCTGTCAGAACTCCTGGATTTTACTCCCACAACCTCTGTTCATTTTCTTAAGAACCATGAGAAATATTTAGAATTTTTTTTCTCCCCCAGTGTTCTTACTTCTCATGAAGTGATGTATTAAATCACAAGGGTTAATTTACACAGATTGCTGAGCCACCTCAGCAAAAAGAGCAGCAGCAGCAGCAGCGTGAGATGCAGAGGGAATTCTCAGTCCCTCTGTGAGAAGAGCATTCCTGTGAGATGCAGAGGGAATTCTCAGTCTCTCCATGGGAAGAGCATTCCTGTGAGATGCAGAAGGAATTCTCAGTCCCTCTGAGCATTGCCCTGAGATGCAGAGGGAATTCTCAGTCCCTCCATGGGCAGAGCATCCCCATGAAGTGTAGAGCGAATTCTCAGTCCCTCTGAGCATCCCCGTGAGATGCAGGGGGAATTCTCAGTCCCTCTGTGCGCAGAGCATTCCCATGAGAAGCAGAGGGAGTTCTTGGTCCCTCTGAGCATTCCTGTGAGATGCAGAGGGAATTCTCAGTCCCTCTGAGCATCTCTGTGAGATGCAGGGGGAATTCTCAGTCCCTCTGTGGGCAGAGCATCCCCGTGTGTGCAGCAGGGACCGATCCTCGCTGCCCTGCTCCCCTCCTGCTGCTGTGGGTTTGTTCCTGATGTGCTCACAGCGCTCCTGGCCCTGCTGCCCGGGGTTGTGGGGAGCAGCACGGGCTGTTGGTGTTGAGGAAAGCGCTGTGGAAGGCACCACCCGCTGCTGGAGCTCTGCCCTCCACCGGGGGCTCCAGCCGGGCAGTGCAGCCCCGGCTCTCCCGTCCCGCAGTTCCCGCTGGCTCTCAGCAGCAGCTCGGGGTGATTTCATGCACATGTGGGGTATTTTATGCACTTGTGGGGTATTTTATGCACATGCGGGGTATTTGCCGGGTCCCCAGGACAAAGGAGGAAATGATGAATCTGACCCCAAATTCTTAAAGGCGGGTTTTTCTTCTTGGAACCAGTGAAGGAAAATGAATATATCTTCAAAACTAGGTCTCTTGAAAATCCAGATTTAGCATAAATGAGGATGCTTCACAAAGAATGCATTTAGAAAAGGAGATAATGAGCTTTAATAGCTGTGTAAAGACTAAACTCTTCCAAATACATCTTAAAGCATTTTTGGGGCATGGTCAAAATATTTCCCACTTCAGAGGAAAAAAGAGTTTCAGGTAACTAACTACTTGATCTTCCCATCAAAGAGAAAAGTGTATTCATTTGAAGCCTTTGCTTATTAAAGTTCTAATGTGAAACTTGAGGGGGCAGTGTTTGGGGAGGCACTGGTGGGAGAAGGCAGCCAGGTTCTGTTTTTGTGTGTGTTTTTTTTGTTTGTTTGGGGTTTTTTATTTTGTATTTGTTTGGTTGGTTTGGGTTGGGGTTGTTTGGTTTTTTTTTTGTAGTTTTTTTGAGAAAATCTGTCCTGTGATTTTTATTCCCTGGGGCTCACTGTGTGTTAGTGCCTCTCACTCTCACAGGATGGGCCAAGCACTGATGCTCAGAGTGACTTGGACACTAAAAGCTGCCTGTCCAGAGCACTGTGCTGCTCTCCCTCCACCTTCTGCCCAGGGCAGAGCTGGCTCTGTCCCAGGAGGGCTCTCAGCCCCCCAGCCTGGCTGTGAGGAGCTGGCCCAGCCTTGCTGGTGCTGGGGACAGGCACAGGTCAGCCTTGCTAAAAGGGAGAGAATTGAATCAATATCTGGAGTGTTTGATATTCTGCCCAGTGGAACACTTGTTATGTCTTTAATTACTATTTCTAAAAGCAGCGTGGAATGGAAAGCAAAAGGCAGAAATAAATAGCAAGGGGTGATCAATTGGGCGTGAAACCCTTGTTATTGATCACCTTTAACCTCTGCTTAAACTAATGACAGAGCTACCATTTAACTGTCCCCAGGCACAAAGCACATCAATTGTACAAGTGCCACATAAATCACGGTGGGCTGCAGCAGGCTGGGAGTGCCCCTGGGGCCAGCCTGGCCCTGGGGGACTGCAGGGGGGCTCTGCTGCACTGGAGCACCTGCCCCAGGTGAGCTCTGCTCTCATCTTCTGCACGAAAAGCCTCCTGACAGTAAAAGCCACATCACAGCTCTTAGAGCAGCACAGGGATGAAGAAATTACAGAATTTCCCCTCCGTGCCTCTTTTCCCATGGAGATAAAAGAAGATTTATGCTGCTGAGGATGCCCTGAATGGCTGCTCCTAACTGCCACATGCCTTGGCTGGGGCAGAACTACTGAGGTGGTGAGTTTGCAGAAAAAAGGACAGAGAGGGCTCAAAACAACAATCCTGAGGCAGTGACATGGGCACAGAAAGAACCGCCTTTCCTCACATGTCTTCAACTGGCTCTGCTGGAATTGCCTCTGCTGCTTTTTATAGGGATAATTTATTTTTTTCCCCTAAAAATCAAAATACGCAATGGGCAACAGAGTGAAGTCAACCCAGCCTTGCAAGATAACAACAACAATATAATAATGAATATTATTATATTCATTAACATTCAATCTACAAATTATCCCTTGAAACCCCAGCCTGGAGATTTGCCAGTTTTCAATACATGACAACGTTGTCTAATATGTTTCCAGCACGAGAGCATTGCCAAGGCTGTGCTGGATATGTGGCATCACAAAACCATCAGCTGAATGTCCTGCCATGCACAGGGCAAGGCTGGGCCTGCCTTTTGAGGGGGATATTTATCTTTAAGACAGGATGCCTGTTCTGCAAATTCAATCCCCCAAGGAATTAGGAGGTGATTTTTTTTCTTGATGCTCCTTACTCTTGATATTAGTGAAAGCAGAAGGCTTTTAGGGCAGCTTTCAGTTTCCAGAGCTGTTTAGGGAGCATTTGCACTGAGCAAATGGAAGGAAGGAAAGGAAGGAAAAGAGCAGTGTGGTCCCAAGGAGCAGTGTGTCTGTCTGTTCATCCCTCTTGGAACACTCTCAGGATCCCTCCTGTCTCTGCAGGAACGAGGAGAAGATCCTGTCCCATGTGCTGTTAGATGGGCTGCATGATGCTGAGCACACATTTGGCCTGGAGGATCCATGCACATCCTGGGTGGATTCATCCTGTGCACATCCCTGGAGGATTTTCTCAGGAGGCCCTGGGTTAATAAACATTTTGCCTTTGTGCTGCCATTTGGAGGGTTTCTACTCAAATCTTAAAAATCCTTTGGGTGTCCCCATCCATCAGCCACTGGAAACATTATTGATAATACAATCATTCCTTTTTTGGTCAC
>NW_005054499.1:140914-141906 GCF_000277835.1 Geospiza fortis | reverse complement strand
ATCCTGTCATTTGTCACTGCTGGAATGTTGAGAGATGATTGGAATCAATGCCCAGGTGCAGCACAGGAGCCTTGCAAAGGCAAAGCCCAGGGAGGGGAGGCCTCTGGCATCCCTCTGCACCCACCCTCACAGGGACAGCTGAGGCAGGTCTGGGGACACAGCAGGAGGGACATCTCAAGCCCTGCTCTGGCCAGACTGGGGTTCTGGGCTGTGCCAGGGCATCCCTGCACTGGTTTAGGTTCTCTCAACCTCATGGTGAACTCCACAGTGTTGGGAACACCAGCCTTGATCCAGCCCCCCTGAACCCCCAGCTTAAAATCTGAGTGAAAATTCCAAATAATCGTTCCAAATAATGGTGGTGGCTCTGTGATCTGCATTGCCCAGGTTTGTCTGCTGGGCCCAGAGACAGAGCTGCTGTGAGCCAGCAGAGCTCTGGCTGCTTTGCCCTCCATCCCTGCAGGGATGGAGATCCCTCTGCTGCCCTGGGCAGCTGTGCCAGGGCTGGTGTTGATACAGGCAGAAGGAATAAGCCATGGGTGCCTTAACTTCCACTTTCTAGGGGCCAAGCACTGATGCTCAGAGGGTGACTGGGTCACTAAAAGCTGCCCCTGTCCAGAGCACTGTGCTGCTCTCCCTCCACCTTCTGCCCAGGGCAGGTGTTGCGCTGTGATTTCAGGGTTTACCTCAGAACCTCAGGTCCCTCCCCTGATAATTCCCTCCCAGGTGTGTCAGTCACCTCTCCTTTCCCCTCCCAGCACTGTCTGTCAATCTGGAATTCCAGAAGGGCATCAAGTGATTGGCAGATCCAAAGGATGCCCTCTACCCCTGGGGGGCATTGGGCCATCCAGGTGTCCTTTGTCCCTTTGTCCCTCCCCTCCTGTCCCTGGTTGGTGGCTCCCTACCCCTTCCCTGCCCCTCTCCCGGGGTTCAAAGGAGCAGCAACCACGGGCTCAGGGAGTTCTGTTGGAGCTGGTGCTGCATTCAGAGGCCTG
>NW_005054499.1:137903-140731 GCF_000277835.1 Geospiza fortis | reverse complement strand
CCAGCCAGCCCAAAGTGTCTGTGGGGTGAAACACCACACACCCACCCTGCCAAAAGTGTCTGTGGGGTGAAACACCACAGTGCCACTGTTTGGTTCAGCACCAAGGCCAGACAAGCTCAGGCACGTCCTGTCCAGCTGTATTGGTAAATATTCCAATAGGCAGGGCTGGCTCTGTCCCAGGAGGGCTCTCAGTCCCCCAGCCTGGCTGTGAGGAGCAGCCCTGCCGGCTGGCCCAGTCTTGCTGGTGCTGGGGACAGACACAGGTCAGCTAAAAGGGAGAGAATTGAATCAATATCTGGAGTGTTTGATATTCTGCCTAGTGGAACACTTGTTATGTCTTTAATTACTATTTCTAGAAGCACTGTGGAATCTCAGAGCAGAGGGACATCCCACAGAACCTGCTCTGGGCCCTGTTTCTGCCATGGAGGATTCACCTGGTGCTTGTGGAGGACCCCAGATGCTGCAGTCCCTGCTGCTGGTCTGGCAGAGGAACATCTCAGTGCTCAATAAAATCCTCTCCCATGTCAGTCCAGAGCGGCAGAGCTCCCCACTGCCAGCAGCTGCACTGAGAGCTTGGCATGGGTTTGCATAGATGAAATGATTTCTCCTGCCATTCATTCAGCCTCTCTGTCTGCCAGCTTCCCTGCTCCTCTCAGGAATCTGAGGTCCACACAGGGAGCATTCAGCTGGCCAGCAGCTCTTTAACTGAGCCTTGCTTTGCACAGATGTCCCCAAGCAATGCCATGAATTGTTGCTCTATAGTCACTGAGCTGTTTGGGAAAACATTTCAGATAACTGTCCTACGCATTGGGGTGACTGAATTGATGGCATTTGAATGCTCAAAAAGATAGTGTGAATTGGAAACAATGCTGTCCCTGTCACAGGCAGCAGGAGAATTCCAGCTGGTATTTTCATTGTTAATGATCAAACCCAGAGCACTGTGTGGCCTTAATACCTTGGAAGGGGCTGGAGAAATGCACAAACCAGCCTGTCACTTCCCCTTCTGGATTTTCCAAATGCCAGGGAAGGAATGCTTTTAAAATTGTCTTTTAGAGCTCCACAAGTGACTCTGTAGCTTGGCTGTGGGGAGGGGAGGAAAGGGACAACAGTCAGGGTAGTTGCCAGAGAGCTGTGATGGGCACCAAATTTGGGGGCTTCCCCAGCCTTGGGTGGCAAGGTAGCACCTCTGCCCACAAAGGTGGGAGCAAACAGGCAGTGGTGTGTTGGGATTCAGGACATCCCTCTGGCTGTCCTGGACTGCCAATACCCCGGCCAGGGGGCTCAGAGACCCTGGCACAGACCCCGGCACAGACCCCAAGACCCCTGTGACTTTGATTATGACCCATGGAGCAAGTTACCAACCTTATATGAGGATCTGCAAGCCACAAAAAATTAAGTAGAATGATAGTGAATTTATCACAGGGTGAAAAATAGATTTTTGGGGTTTTTAGAATGGGGGTTCAGGGGGCAAGGTGGAGGGATCTGGGCATGTCCAGCCCTTCTCCTTCTTCTTCTTGGCCTCCATCTTCTGCTGTGATGTTGGCACTTTTGGATTGGTTTAGAGTAGAAGCTCACTGTCTAATATAGGTGAGAGGTATTGGGAAGTCATTGTAAATATTGTACACATAATGTTTAGTATAAAAATATAACAACACTGCCCCGAGAGCAGGCAGAGTGTCTCGGACTGTCTTGCTGAGTGGACCATGGCTGGACAAGACAAAGAATTTTATAGATAAGAAACAACAGACAACCTTGAGACTGAGAACTGAAGAGCTCTGACTCCTTCTTTGACTGCCAGGCTGGGGAAAGAGCCTTTTAAAAATATTTTGGGGTCACTCTGAGCAGCAGAGACCCCAAGAGTGGTGCATCCCATGCAGCGGCAGCAACACTGCTGGAGGTGCTTGGCAGCCAGGAGAGCTGTGCTGCATCTGGGCTTGGCAGAGCGCAGCCACCCCAACCATACATCATCCGGAGGAATGGGCACTTGGGCAGCACATTACAATAATACATCATTAGAGTGCTGTTGCTATGGTGATGTATTAGGGCAATACATCATTAGGTACCTTCCCCCGGTGATGTATTGCTCCAAGCATGGCTCCTGCCAGCACCAGCACAAGGACCACGGGGGAAGGCTTGTCTTTCTGCAGAAACTTCACCCTTCTCCTAAGGAAAAACATCTGAGAGTAGTGGCTTCACTGAGGGGACACAGGGCAGGGGCTGGCCCCTCTCTCCTGAGCCTCTTTCCTGGGACTTGCTCCATGCTGAGCCTGGTGCTGTTTCCTGGGGACCCAGTACCTGCATTTTAGTGCATGTGGGCAGCAGAGTCTAGGATAAAATGTGGGTAGAAGGATCTGGGATAAAATGTGGGCAAAAGGACCTGCCAGTGCTGCTGGACAGAGGGACAGATTCTGTCTAAACCCAGAGGGTCTGAGGCATTTGTGGGAGCATCCTTTAGAGCTGCTGGGGGGCTGGCACTGCTGGCACCCCCTGTGAGGGTTTGCTCTGGGCTCCTGCTCCCCGTGTCCTTCATGCTGTGCCCTCGAGCAGGGGCTGCATCACTCTGAGGAAATTCATCCTCTCCTGTCCCCAGGCAGCCAAACCTGCATGGGTGGCACACAAGGGTGGCATGTGTGGTGGCAGAGGAGACAGATGGACCCAAAAAGGAGCCCATGGCTGCTGCTGCTGCTGCTGACCTTCCCATGAGCTGCTCCCTTGGGATCACTTCTCCCTTGCTCTTCTATGAATCTATTTTATATTTTTATATTTTATATTTACAGCTTATATTAATATAACAGAAATATGATATAATAATGTAATATTAAAATTAC
>NW_005054499.1:136699-137630 GCF_000277835.1 Geospiza fortis | reverse complement strand
TAGAAATATAATATTGAAATTACTAAATAATATAAACAGTATAATATAATAACTAACAACATAAATAATAGAATAGTTATAAAAATAATTTTTTATAAAAATTCCCCTCAGCCCTGGCTCTAGCCTGGAATGAAACCAAAAAGGGGAGCCCAGGAGAAGTTCCAGCCAGCTGGGTGCTCAGCATCCCTGGGCTCTTTGCAGGGCTGCACTCTTTTCAGCTCAGTGGGCTAAATAAATTGCTTCCTAGAGCAGATTGGGAAAGGAGGTTTCCTTCACTGCAAAGTATGTTGTGTGCATCAGATATAATTTGATTTTAATTAGTGGACAAGAAAGCAGCATAGTTAATAAAGTATGCACTGCCTTTTGCAGGGATGCCAGTCTTGAATTCCTGGAAAATGCAATCAGATCAGAAAGACCAGTGCAAGGTGAGCCAAAGCTGAGCATGTCTGGGCTGGGGCATTACAAACTGAGTCCCAGGAGAGATCCCCGACCCCTGTGGTATCCCATGGTCAGGAGCACAGCAGAAAAGCAGTTTGTGGAGCTGATGCTGTGATTTGGTGTGGAGATGTGCCAGCTGCATCCAGGGATTCTTCACTGGCTCCCCAGGTGCTCTCAGCTCAGGCAAAGGTGCAGCCTCCCATTGCTTCCCTCCCTTTTTCCTGCACCTGGAGGGACCTCAGAGCCTGTCCCAGCTCGCTGGTGGGGCACAGCTGTCCCAGGGCTGCTCCTGCATCTCCAGCACTCTCAGGTTGCTGTTGATAATTGCTGCCCCGAGATGTGCAGGATGTCTCTGCTTCGGCCCGCGTGGCTGAAGAACAAGTCTGGACTCCAGTTTTCTGTCTTGAGGTTGTTTATTAATTCTTATCTATAAAATTTTCTTTCTGCCCAGCCGAGATCTGCTCAGCAGGGCAGCCACAGGCACTCTGACCGC
>NW_005054499.1:124639-128783 GCF_000277835.1 Geospiza fortis | reverse complement strand
CATATTTACCTTTACCTCCCAATACCTATCACCCATGTTAGACAGTGCACCTATATTCTAAACCAATCCCCAAGTGCCAACATCACTGCAGAAAATGGAGAACAAGAAGAAGAAGAAGAAAGGCTGGACATGCCCAAGTTCCTCCATCTTGTCCCCACAACCCCCATACCAAAAATCCTAAAATCTACATTTTCACCCTGTGATCATTTTATTATTACACTATTCAAACTTGAGTGACTTTCAGGTCCTCACACAAAGCTGGTATCTTGCTCCAAGGGTCAAAATCAAATCCCCAGGTGCTCTGGGCTGTGTGCCAGGGTCTCTGAGCCCCCCGGCAGGGTCCCAGCAACTCTGGACGCCCAGAGGGATGTGCTGGGCTCTGACACAGCACTGCCTGGGGGATGCGGGTTCCCCAGCAGCCCAGGCTGCAGCTGCTCACACACACAGCAGCTTGTGTTTGGGCAGCAGCTCTCCTGGGCTCTGTTCCCAGCACTGTGGGCTCGTGGTTAGACCACTTAAGAGCCAGGCTGCCCCCACATCACCCTGCAGATGCACACTTCCTTCCCCTGAGATCTCTGTGGGAGCAGAGGCCTGCCCACTGAGGGCACGAGGGCAAGAATAAGAGCTTGGTTGTGCAGGCTTGAGTATGAAATAACATCCCCTGGAACGGCTCTGCTGCTGGTTCCCCATCATGGCAGGGGGTGAGACACTCCAGGAGAGCAAGGCTGTGTCTGCCCCTGCTGCTTTTGAGGGCTCAGCACACTGCCCTGCTCCCAGCACCATCTGCAGCTCCAAGCCCAGGCTGCTTTCAGCTTCTCCATCAATGGGGTTCAATGAAGAGATAACCTGAGCCTGTGGGCACAGCTCTGATTGCTTTGATCAACAAATCATCCCTAGGTAGGGCAGAGGGGTTTGTGTGCCCTGGGCAGGAGCTGGGGGTGAAGCTCTCCTGGCAGAGGGGACCCGCAGCAGGAGCAGCCCCCAGAGGCCAGGGTAGGGTTATTTAAAGCTCTGTTTTCACTCTGTTCCCACCAGGACACTCAGCTCCCACCCTGACACGTCTGGAAGGGAGTGCTTGAGGGAGGCTGTGGGCATCTGAGAGGAGCAGGGCTGCCTGTGCTGCTCCAGGGCCACGGGGTGTGCAGGGCAGCGCGGCTCTGTGAGGCCAGACCTGGCTGTGAGGGATGTCACACATCAACAAACATCACTGTCAAGGAGGACAGGAAAATGTTATTTACCAGAAAACAGGCCCAAAAGTAGCATTGCAGCAGTGACATGTGCTGTGGCCACGCTGCCAGGGCTGCACCCCACGGTGGCTCAGGGGGGTCAGGGGCACTGCTCAGCAGCCCCTCTCTGTGCCTGTGGCCAGCCTGGTGCCACCAGGGTGACAGCAGCCCAGCATTCTCTCACTTTCCCTGCTGCAGGAGCGATGGTGTCCTCAGAGCAAGGCAGGCTGAGATTTCAGACCAAGCACAGATGCCCTGTGGTGCTCCCCTGACTGCTGGGCTGGGGGCCCTGCTGTCTGTGTGCCTTCATCTGCTGGGGACAGTGTGTGTGCTTCTCTGGGCATTTGAGAAAAGTGTTTTCCCAAAAAAACCCCAGACAATAATATAAATAATATAAAAATATAACATTAAAATTAATAAATAATATATAATATAAAAATATAATATTAAAATTACTAAATAATATAAACCATATAATATAATAACTATAAATATAAATAATGTCATATTTATACAATATAATAGTTATACAATGTTTATATATTTATAGACAAGGTTATTAATTTTCAAGGTAACGCCAATGAGAACACTGAGCTGCTGTTGGATTGTTGATAATTTTATGGTGACTGCAGCACAGACATTTGTGTGCCATGCTCACCTGTGGCCTCTGTGGCTGCTCTGCCTTCACAGGTGGAGCTGGTGAAGCCCCAGAGCCTCAAAACTGGGCTGGGGAGCAGTGCCAGGACAGGCTGAGGGCATCAGGTGGCACTCCTGATGCCAGGGCTGTTCCCAGAGCAGCACTGAGGCCTCAGGGGTGCCCTCAGCCCATCCCTGGCACAGCTGGGAAGTTTTGCATCCTCCAAAGCTGTCCTGACGCCGCAGTTCAAGGAGCCCCAGTGCTGTCCCTGCCTCTCCCCATCCCTGCCTCTGATTAGAGCCCTCAGAACAAACCTGCTAATGCCTTTCCCAAGCTCTCGCCCCCACACTTTTGCCATATAAATCACTGTAATTAAAGTGTTTGGAAAATGCTTTGGGAGCCCAGACAAGCATCCCCACATGCTGCACACCCAGCTTGGCAAGCCTGACTTCCTGCTGCACCCACCCTGCTGCCCCAGGCGCTGCATCCCTTCCCTCCCCAGCACCCTACAGGACACCAGGGAGGAGAGAGGGCCTTTCCCAGGCTGTGAACCTGCCCCGGGCTCAGCACCTGGCCCAGGCACTGCACCCAGACAGGGAGAGGCCACGGGGATGGGGCAGGACCCCTGACAGCCCCTGGCACTGTAAGAGCCTGAGTGAGAGATGTGGGACTCCAGGCTGCTCTCCAAAATGCAGTTTATTCCATCCAAGAGGTTACAGCAGTCCAGAATCATGGGTGGCAGAGCTGTGCCTACAGCTGTCAGCTCCAGCTGCAGGCCTGGAGACCCTGAGTTTAGGTTACAATGCATTCTATGCTTTTCTTTTGGTTAAATTACATTCTATACTTTTCTTTTGGTTACAATGCATTTCTTTGCTGAGCATCTTAATACAGTAGAACCAATCTATACCTTAACTTTTATCTATAGCCTATCATAACTATTATAATTACCATATTCATGTTACTGTTCTCCAATCACTCAAAGTTAGTACATTACAGTTTAAGCTAGAATTTTTTCAGTTTTCTTGCAGTGGAAAATTCTGAGACCTTTTTTCTACTTGCAACATTTGCTGACTTGTTTGCCTGTGGAATCTTTCTGCTTGGTAAAAAAATCTTGTTTGGGGTGGGTTTATCCTTGCCCTAAGTCATAAACCCCCCTTCTAACTAACACCCTCTTTGCCTCCTTGGTTATCCAGTAAGACTGGCTCAGCAATTCTTTTCTTCTATATCAAAACTTGCTTCCATCTCTATTCCTTCATCAGACTGTACATTTAAAAATCTTTCTGCTAAGCACACATATCTGTGAGACTTTCTTGTCAAACTTTCATCCTTCCCACCATGGCACCACCTGGACATGCTGCCTGTGAGGGGGACAAGGTGCTGGGGGATGCTGCTGCTCACTGCTCTGTCACCTGCTGGGACAGCCAGTGCTCTCCACTGGCTGCTGGAACCTGGGAATGAGGAAACCTGGGGAGAAATCCCCTTTGGGAGGGCATGGAGGGCACACTGCACCTGGACCTTCTGTCCATCTCAGGGGAATGAGCCCCAGCTCTGTTCATGGCCCCTTTCTCGCTGACACAGAGGAGGCAGCACAGGTGAGCCCTGAGGAGCCCTGAGGAGCCCTGGAGGAGCAGGCAGGGCTGGTGGGGCCCAGGCAGGAGGGCAGGGCTGCTCTGGGACTGGCAGAGCCTGCTGGGATGGCCTGGGCACCAGGATGAGGTCCCAGCTCCCCCCTCCAGCACAGCTCTGCAGGGCAGGAGCAGGTCCCATCCTGCCCTAAACCAAGGCATGAGGAACACCAGAGGCTTTGGCCTGTGTTTTTAACTTGGAGCAGAAGAGTCCTTCAGGAGCTGGTGTGAGCCACCACCTGGGGGAAAAAATAAAAGCCATTTTTCAAGCCATGGGCAGCAACATCCATGAAACATTAATTTTGAACACTGAGCCCCTGGAGTGCAGATCAAAGCAACTGCGTGAGGAGGCAGAGGGAAGGAGCAGAGCAGCAGAGGGAACAGGCAGGGACACAGAGCTGCCTGAGCAGGAGTGGCACAGGCAGGCAGTGGCTCTCAGGAGCCCTGAGATGTGGCCAAGCAGCAGCAGTGGCCTGGGCAGGGCAGCTCCTGGCAGGGGGAGCCCCTCTGGACACCACAGTGTGTGTGTGTGGCTGCTCTCCTCACCATCCCTGGAGCCACCAGCACCTGCTGGCCTGGTCCCCTCCTGGCCTTTTGATGTGTCCCCAGGCCCCTCATCCCCACTCCTGAGCTCCAGGGTTCTCTGCCTGTGCCTC
>NW_005054499.1:123225-124406 GCF_000277835.1 Geospiza fortis | reverse complement strand
GTGCTCTGTGCCAGGAATATTTGACTCACCAGGACTTTCCCCTTCCATTCCCAAGAGCCCTGCTGCTCCCTGCTGCCAGCACTGCCACAGCAGCCCAGGTGCCAGCCTGGGACAGGGCCACCTGCCCCCCCAGCTCCCTGGGCACTGTCTGAGGGTGGGAATGAACCCCCAGCCACTGTCTGAGGTGGGGAATGAACCCCCAGCCCCTGTCTGAGGGGGATAATGAGCCCCCAGCTCCTCCCCAGAGATCACCACCCCCAGATCTGGGTCCCAGGTGTGCCCCAGCCCTGTGCTGCCTGCAGGAGCTGGGGCTGTGCTGCCCAGCTCTGGAGCAACAGAAGGGGGGAGTTTTTGTTCAACCATCACAGCACAGATGAGGCTGAACGAAGCTTTGTATGTTTTTAATTTCTTGAACAGCTCTGTTGCAGAACCCAACACACCGATTTTTAGGCATTTTCCAAATAACACACAGGAGAAACTGAAAGAAAATGGCCCTGTTTTAATCAGAAACCCTGAGACAGGACAAATTGAAGGTCCCTTCTGATTAATCACTTGGGGCAAAGGGTCTGCTCCTGTCTCTACAGGTGCAGGAATTAAGTGGGTCCCAGCCAAAAAACACATTGCACCCCAGAGCCTGTCCCAGGGCAGCCATGCAGGGGCACCCCTGCATCCCCTGCACTTGGTGCTCTCCCTCTGCTTTCCCAGTCACCAACAAGACTGAGATCCACGAGCAGGGATCTGCAGCTGTCCTCGAGTGGCCACGGTGGGGATGTCACAGCCTGGCAGAGCCTGTGACCATGGGCAGCTCTGCTGTCTGCTGCCACTTGCCCTTCCTCAGCAGGGAGGGTTTGGCAGCTCTGTGCAGACAGAGCTCAGTCCTGCTCCCAGCTCCTGCTCAGCGTGTATTTTTACCTTTTAATGAAAGCAGCTGAACTGCCTGAAGTTGCCTCTCAACTCTTCTCTGGGGCTTGGGTTGCCAAGAAGTGATTGATGCATTTAATGGAGGCAGTGGGTGCAGAGGAATTTGGCAGGAGCCCAGGATCATGAGACACAAAGGATCTGCAATTCCTGCTTGGGCTTTCTGAGCTCTGCTCTCCCAGAACAAACTGTCCTGTGGAGGGGCTGTGGGGTATTTTCGGGGTCCCCAAGATGAAGGAAGGATTGATGAATCTGACTCTATG
>NW_005054499.1:113235-122914 GCF_000277835.1 Geospiza fortis | reverse complement strand
ATTATATTATATTATATTATATTATATTATATTATATTATATTATATTATATTATGTATCTTATAATTATGGAATGCTATACTAAAACTATACTAGAGAAAGGATACCCTCAGAAGGTCTAACAAGATACTCATGAAAAGCTCATGACTGACTCCTCAGAGCCCAACATAGCTGATGGTGATTGGTCATTAAATAAAAACAATTCACCTGTAGGATAAACAGTCTTCAACCACATTCCAAAGCAGCAAAACACAGGAGAAGCAAATGAGATAATATTGGTTTTCCTTTTTCTCGGAGGCTTCTCAGCTTCCCAGGAGAGAAATCCAGTGCAAGGGGATTTTTCAGAAAATATAGCATTGACAGGTTCTGCACTCTGCCTGGGCAGCTGGGAGCTCAGGAGCCCTGGGAATAGGGCAGGGGCTGAGCCATGGGGATGGGGAGAAGGGTTTAGGGCAGGGAGGGCTGTGTAGGGGCTCAGGCTGGGGAATCCAAGCCTCTCTCGGTGCCTTTTTGGTTGTTCTCCTGCTCTGAGCAGTGTTTGTACCCACACTGGGGTGAATGTGCACAGCAGATACCTGCCTGGTTTTGCACGCACACGCTGCTGTGTGAGCCTGCATGTGAAAGGGGTTTTTCCTTCCATTTCCTGGAGAGAAACCCCCCTGCCGTGCTGGGACTAGTTTGGGAGCAGCCCATACAGCTTGCATTCAGCACACCTCAATACCTGTGCATGCTGCTCCTGACACTCACATGCACACGTGGGAGCTCACCTGCACCTGTGGGTGCTCCCTGTGCCACACCCGAGCGCTGGCATGTGCCCTGTGCCACCCCCAGCCCTGTGCCACCCCCAGCCAGACAGGTGTCACTGCAAACCAACCCAACACCTGGCACTGAGCGCTGGCATGTGCCCTGTGCCACCCCCAGCCCTGTGCCACCCCAGCCCTTTGCCACCCCAGCCAGGCAGGTGTCACTGCAAGCAAAGCCATCCCCTGGCACTGAGCAATGCTGGCTGCAGCCTCCCCTTCTCCCAGGAGCCCTGTGCCAGCCAGCTGCAAGGTTCAGAGCAGTGCAGGCTGCAGCTTTTGTCCCTGCAGCCTTCTGGGAGGTATCAGAGGGTGACCCTTGGCTGTTTCCTAAGCTCAGGAGCAGGGTTAGGAACAAAGGAACAAAGCTGCCTGTCAGTCCCTGACCATGGGGGTTGACCTCAGCTTAGCTTTGTCCTGTTTGAAAAGCACCCTCAAGCCAGCACTTTATAATATAATATAATATAATATAATATAATATAATATAATATAATATAATATAATATAATATAATATAATATAATATAATATAATATAAATGGAGCATATTTTCTAGAAAGCCTTTGAATTAAGGATTTTAAATGGTGCAGCACATTCCTGTGTAATTGCCCCAAGTAGAGACGCAGAGGAACAGAAAATAATGAACATAAATTACAAAAATTTATGAACAGAGAGCTTGGTAGTGAGACAGATAGCACAGGGTGAGCTGCTGCTGCCCCTCTGCAGAGCCCTTGCAAGAGTAGCAGCTCTGCTTTCCCCATGCTGAGATGGTTTTTTACACACAGATTTCTCTGTTTTCCTTGGTGCATTTTTCACCCCAGTGACTTTTTTTCCTTGTGTTGCACAGTGATCCCAGTGTTCCTCCATCCCCCCCAAGACCTGGTGGCAGAGACAGGCCAGGACGTTTCCATCAATAACTGATAATGTAAATAATATTATATTTATATAAATAAAACTAATATAAATAATATCATGATATAATATTAGAATTACTGAATAACATAATATAATAATAAATAATATAAATGATATAATTTTATGTAAATAAAACTAATACTATAAATAATATAATATAATAATATAATATTAAATTAACTAATACCTCTCCCCTGGGTGTTTTCAGAGGGGCACCCATTCCAGATGTCTCTGGAGAGTGATTTCCAGGAGCTGGATAAGGCTTTTCTTGTGTTTTCAATGTATACATTGCTCATCCCCTGGAGCTTCCCTTCTCCTGCAGATATAAAGGGCAATTTGTAGAGCTTACAAAGGCTTATTAAAATATCATTGTGAAAGGGTGACATAAGCACCTGAACTGAAAAGAATGGGAAATATTTGTCTCATTAACCAGAGACTCAGATGTCTTGTTTCCTTTTCCTTCCTATAGGAGGGCAAGAGTTATTTATTATCATGTGTGGAGAGAAAAGCCTCACTCCTTGGAAGTTGTGCTGATTTCTGTGAATCCTCTGCACCTGGCAGGCTGGGAGTGATCATCCTGGTGTACATTTTTTCAGATCGTGCCGAAAGAGCAGCATTTTCTGCAAGCATTTTCTGCAAGCATTTTCTGCAAGCAGCAGGGCCTGAGCCCCGTTTGTGTGGCCGCACCAGTGTGGGCTGGAGCACAGCACGGGCTGTTTGCATGTCATGAACACAACAATCACTCTGTAAGGGGGAGAAAGGGTTAGGGGCAGGCAGAGTTTTAAGAATAAAGGCTTGTTTGGGAGAGTTATTCACTCAGTCCCTGCTGTAGGTGGACGGCAGCAGATTAGAAGGAAACATTATCTCTCAGGGCAAGTTCAGAAGGACAAATGAAGCCAAGCTGGCACGGGTTGAGAGTCTCAATGCATTATTCTCTTTGCTCTACAAATCTGTGCGAACAAAGTGCTCAGTGTAAATGTTCACCAGGGCCTTTTTTACCCCTGTAAGACCACAAAAGTTCAGCATGAGATGAAGGGACACGTGTTGGCTATTAGTCTGCTACAAAGAGCATTTCAGTTTAGAATTTAGAGTCTCATAAAAACATTATTGTCTGTGTCCCAGGACATTTGTTTGTTAGGGCAACATGGACTGAAAAATATGCGCCCCTCTGCACAGTTGTGTGCCTCAGCAGCCTTACCATGGCTAGCCCAGCTCAGGGGCTACCTCAGCCTGGAGGAGACCCCCTGAGCCTCATCAGCCTTGTCAGAACTCAGCACATCCCTCTGGGTGTCCAGAGTTGCTGGGACCCCACTGAGGGGCTCAGAGACCCTGGCACACAGCCCAGAACACCTGGGGATTTGATTTTGACCCTTGGAGCAAGTTGCCAGCTTTGTATGAGGACATGAAAGTCACACAAGTTTGAATAGTGTAATAACAAAATGATCACAGGGTGAAAATGTAGATTTTAGGATTTTTGGTATGGGGGTTATGGGGACAAGATGGAGGAACTTGGGCGTGTCCAGCCTTTCTCCTTCTTCTTCTTGTTCTCCATTTTCTGCAGTGATGTTGGCACTTTGGGATTGGTTTAGAGTAGAAGCTCACTGTCTAACATATGTGATAGGTATTGGGAATTAAGTGTAAATATGTTATATGTAGTTTGTAGTATAAAAGGACAACACCACCTCAGGGGTGGTCAGAGTGCCTGTGGCTGCCCTGCTGAGCAGATCTCAGCTGGGCAGAAAGAAAATTTTATAGATAAGAATTAATAAACAACCTCAAGACAGAAAACTGAAGAGTCCAGACTCGTTCTTCAGCTGTGTGGGCCGAAGCAGAGACATCCTGCACATCTCGGGCAGCAATTAACAACAGCAACCCGAGAAGCCTCAACACCAGCCCTGTCATCTCTGCAGGCCAGGAAGGATTTTTGCCCTAAAGAACACCTGGCCTGCTGTGTGTTGCTGCTGCAGGAGGTTGCACCCTGCTCAGGGCCCTCTCACCCAACATGCAGCACTGCATGAAGCCTCCACTGACATTTCTGGCTCTGCTCTGCTCTCTGTGTCTGAGTTTATACATTCACCAGGTCTGAGGCAAGGAAGAAGTTTATGTCCAAGTGAAAAAGCCAAGGATCAGAGAGTTCCTGCCTCCTGCTGCCCCAGAGATCACAGTCCAGCTCTTGGGAGCACCAGGGCATCTTTCCCCTTCTGTGCCCTCCTTCCTGAGGCTGCTGTGGCTCAGCTTCCTCAGGACTGACAAACCCAAACCCAGCTGGAGCTGCTGGACTCGGTCCTGGCTCCCTGCGTGAAGTGCAGTGATGGCAGCACAGAGAAGAATCAGAACACAGGATCTGACAGTCCCTCCTGGACTTGCAGGCTGGAATTATGGACAAGCATTCCCAAGTACATCTGTGACACTTCTGGGTTGTAAGCTGCTCGCTGCCTTCCTGCCTTAGAACCATTTTGACAAAAGGCATCCACATGATTTTGATATACTTAAGCCCATGGCCAGGCTTTATAAGATGCTTGGCAATCTGTGGGACAGTTTTTAGAAGCATTTTGTTTTGCATTTGGATTGTCTTGCAGCTACCAAGACGATCAGCTTTGGGCTTAGTCAGTGGAGGGAGGAAGGCTCTGAGGGCTTTTGCAGAAGGAGACTCAGCAGGGCCAGCCCAGGTCTGTGGCTGCCCCAGGACACTGCCAGGAGCTGTGGGCAGGCAGGGAGCAAGGCTCAGAGCAACCCTCATCTCCCCCAGGTCTGTTTGTCCTGCCAGCCTCAAAGGCAGCCAGCACTCAGCTTCTTCCTCCAGCTGCACAAGGAGCATGTGCTTTTAAAAGGCTAAAAAAAAAAAAAAAAAGAAAAAAAAAGGTGGAATATATTATCTATTCACAAAGTCATTGTAAATATTAAAGAGCCCATGAGGGGAAATGTCTCTGATGATGTCTTTTCAGGAGTGTGGGAGAAAAATCCATGCAAAGGCACTACTGAGGGGCATGGCCAAAAGGCAGGAGATGCTTTGAACTTGTTCAAAGCCACAGGGTCAGCAGTGTTCCTGCAGCTCCCCATCTCTCCTCAGAGCCAGCTAAAAGGTCACTTCAGCAAACCCACCATTTAAATAAAAGATAGTAAGTCCCCCAGAGAGAGCTATTTGAAAATAAAAGGCATCAAAAGTGAGCTGGATGCATCTGTCTGAGTGGCAGAGGTCGTGGAGAGCTGGGCTCAGCACAGAGTGTCTGCAGGGCAGGGGGAGCACAGGTACCCCAGGTGCTGCTCACCTGCAAGGACCTGCCACAGCAGGGATGGAGAGGGAGCCTCATCCCCCTGCTCCATCCCCCCCAGCCCCCTTGGCTGCACAGAGCAGCCCTGAGAGCCTCTGCTGCCCTCCCCACCAGTACACCCAGTACACCCAGACTGGAGAACCACATCCCTGCTGCCACAGCAGCTGTCATGGCCAGGAGGAAAGCAACATCTCTGAAAGGCCAAGACCTGGGAGAGAGCGGTGGCTTTGAAGACTCATGTCCTGCGCTCCTTCTGTCCCAGGAAAGGACAGAAGATCGCTAAAAGCTCTGAGGAGATGCTTGGATTGGAAAGGCAAGCAGAGCAAGGCAGTCCATGGTGTTATGTAATGCAGCTCTGTTGAAACAGTGCAGGAAAGTTGCCTTGTGCCAATAAATCAGGCAGCCATGGAGGAGCAGATGTGAATCACACCTTGCTTCATATGCCCTGCAGTGTTTTCACTTATTGTTCCAGTTTTAAAGATTAATGGCACTCAGAGATGAGTATTAGCTACGCTTCCATTTCATACTCATTATCAGAAGAGCTTTTTTCAGCATAATTAGCGTGGATCAAATTTTCCAAGTGGCTCAGCAGACTGGCTGCTGTTCCTTGGCTGCTGAGAGTGCCTGGGACATCCCAGTGCTGCTGCTGGGTGCACTGGACCTCTGACTCCTCTTAGCACCATGTAGCCTTGAAATGAGGAGAGAAAAGGGGATGAGACCTATGAGATGAACTCCTTCAGCCCAGAAATGGGGGTTCCCTGACCTGGGCTGCCAGGAACCCCCTTGTTCTGACACAGCTGAGGGTGTGAGGGGCGGGCAGCCTCTGTGGCACTAAACAGGAGGGCAGGAGGTTCTGGCTGCTGTGGGTCAGCCAGGGGCAGGCACTGGTGCTCCCAGCCCAGGCAGCAGCAGCACCCTGAAGCCCCAGAGCTGGGGCTGATCCCTGCTCCAGGCTGCTTTGTGTTATCTGGGCACTTCTTGTGTTATCTGTGCCTGGTGCCCAGCAGATCAGGGCATGAAGCATTTGATACCTGGAGGAGGAACTGAGGTGGGTTACCTGCACCAGGAGCCCAGCCTGGCTGTGGGGCAGTCTTGGGGCTTTAGCTGCTCACAGTGACCCCAAGATGTGCTGGAAAGTCTCTTTTCCCAGCCCGGCACTCGAAGAAGGAGTCAGGGCTCTTCATTTCTTGGTCTCAAGGTTGTTTATTGTTTCTTATCTATAAAATTCTTCCTCTTGTCCAGCCAAGGTCTGCTCAGCAGGACAGTTCCAGGCACTCTGCCTGCCCCCAGGGCAGTGTTATGTCTTTATACTAAAAACCACGTGTACAATATTTACAATAATTTCCAATACCTATCACCTGTGTTAGACAGTGAGCTTCTACTCTAAACCAATCCAAAAGTGCCACCATCACAGCAGAAGATGGAGGCCAAGAAGGAGAAGGGCTGGACACGCCCAGATCCCTCCATCTTGCCCCCTGAACCCCCATTCTAAAAACCCCAAAAATCTATTTTTCACCCTGTGATAAATTCACTGTCAACCTACTTAAACTTTCATGGCTTGTAATTCTTCATACCAGGTTGGTAAGTGTTTTTTCCAAGGGCTGAATCAAAGGCACAGGGGTCTTGGGCTCTGTGCCAAGATCTCTGAGCCCCCTGGGCAGGGGTATTGGCCCTCCAGGGCAGCCAGAGGGATTTCCTGGGTTCTGGCAGAGCAGGAGGTCTGGGAGAGAGTGAAGGTGGAGATGGAGGGAGTGGTGGCTGGGGAAGGGGAACTTGCTGGCATTTCCAGGGCTTACTGGGGCTGCTCTGTGGGGCTGGGGCACGCTGGCCCTGCAGGGCTGGGTGTGGAGGTGCTGTGCCTGCAGGGGAAGGGCTGGGGGAGAGCTCTGGGGGCTGTGGGTGCCCGTGTGTGCCTGCCAGTGGTGTGGAGAAGGCCAGGGAGCAGAGTGCTGAGCTGCCTGCTACACCCAATCAAGCCGTGATCGTTCCTATCATGAAGATAAACTGGCCATTGTTGCCAAAAATAAATGTTAGTGTTCCAAATCCACACTTCAATAGCACCAGCTCATTAGAGATGCATATCATTTGGCTCCAGTCCCACACCTTCTAGCTCGTTATAAATATGCAGTTGCTGCTGGCTCTACCCCAATCATCTCTGCAATCAGAGCTTTTAATTAGGTTAATTAAATTGTATCAAACCTCGCAGGGACGCAGTTCACTGATGCTGATGAGGCAGCCAAAACAGACCTTAACTCCAGCTCTAATGAAGGCCCTGCTGCAGCTAATAACAATGCATAATAAATTAGTGCTTCCCTAGAAAGGTGCACCGGGGCTTGTGTTTCAGTAAATGATGATCTGCATGCACTAATTCACTATTGCAGGCTTCAGGTCTGCCAAGGCAGGGACATCCTGGGAATAGTTCTCACTAAATAATGGGCTCCTGCCTGCTTGGAGCAGTGCTGCTCACCTGGGCTCTCTCAAGGCACTAACGGCTTCAGGAACACAACTGTGAGACAGCAAAGCAAATATTTGCTGCTTTCACCTCGCCCAGCCCTGGCTTCACTCTTGGTGCCTGGCAGCTCCCAACGGAAGCAGCAGCAGGTATTTATTCATTTGAAACCTTCTGTGATGGAATTTGGAGAGGAATGGTTTGTTAGGAGGGAAATGGGTGGCTGTGTCCATGTCTGGCTCTCCCCAGACATCAGCAGCCCCTTGTTGCTCCTAATCAAGGGGGGAAAGGTCCAAGTGGCCAAGGAGCTGTGGAACAGAGAGGTTCAGGGCAGCCATGCTGAGCAGCAATTAGTCATTCCTGATTTACATTCTGCTCTTTCAACTCCCTGCTGTGAAGCTGCTCAGGCTTGAGTGGAGGAACTTCGCCACCCTTTTCTCCTTGGTGCCCTTGGGCAAGACACCTCAGCTGAACCTGGCTGGAGGATGCTGGGGAGCAGCAGGGCCAGGGCAGCCAGTCCTGCAGCTGGAGACACCTGCACCCAGCCCCACACGGTGCCACTGTGACCCTGGGCTGGCAGCACCAGGGGGGTGAGCAGTGGGATCATCCAGGGGTGTGGGGAGAGCAGGTGGTGACACACAGGGCAGCGCTGTGAGCAGGGGCATGGGTGGCACCAAGCTCTCCTTTGTTCAAAGAGCACAACCTGGGGGGCTCCAGAGGCTCTGGGGATTCCTCTGGCTGCCACAGCACAGGAACATTGATAGATGGGCACCCCACAGTTCCTGTCCTGGGGGTTCCAGAGCCTCCCCAGGCAAGCCAGCTTCTGTTCCCCTGCCCCAGGGACCCCACTGTGCTCTCCAGTCTGGTTCAGGCTCAGAAAATGGAGCCTACAGGAAAGCAGCTGGGAAGCCTAGGGGCTGCTGATGGTTCTCCTGCTAGTGAAATATATTGTTGCAGCTGCCTGGAGATAATCCTGCAAGTGTAGTCTGCTATTAACTTTTATAGACAGTCATTATCAATTGAGTTCTTCAGGATTTGAAAAAGGAATTACACAAATTATTATATGGCATAATATTATTGAGTCACCTAAAACATGAGTTGTGAATCTGGGGAATTTTGATATCTGTATCTTTCAAGCTGCAGGGAATCTCCTTGCTAAAGAACCTGTTGGTTCAGCTTTTGATGCTATAATTATCACAAACAAAAAATAGCTGTGGGCATTTTCTCGCTGTCCTTCCCCATGAGGCCCCAGCTAGAGGATGGCAGATCCCACTCCTGTCTCACTTTAAGTCCTGTGCTCTGGGTTTTGGATTCAGTTATAAGGTACTGGCTCTTTCCAGATCCTTGCAGAAACATTTCAGTGCTTTAGTATGAGGATACCAAGCTAAAAGCTTTGGGAGGCAAAGAGCAAGGTCTTTGAGAAGGTGTGGATTTTTTCCTGGATGCCACTGGGAACTCTGCAGGGCAGCAGGTGTGAGTCAGCTCTGTCTGCTAACGTAGTTCAGAGATCAGCACCTGCCAAATCCTTCACCATTGCAGGCAGGAGTAGGTGAAAAATGTTTGTGCACAAGAGCTGGCACCTCCTTTAGTCTGTTATGGCCACAAGATGATAAACCACTCCACAGCTTATGGGATTTGTAGCCAGGCTTTGGAGGTCAGGGCCAGCACGAAGCCTGCTCAATGTGAGCACCACAGATGTAACAGTGCTCTGGTTTCCCTTTGTTAAAGCATCCATGGCTGCCCAGGGAAAGGTAAATCACAACAGGCACAACTTTTGCTACCCAGACCCCACACTGTGATCACCAGACTGTGTGTCCTGGCTGGCAGCTCAGCTCCCAGGTGCCAGTGGACATCACCATGCCCAAGACAAGCAGTGTGGCCAGTGCCTGCTCAAAGAAAGCCTCACAGCTGCCTAGTGCATCCCATAAAAACTGGGAATGGATGCCTTTCTTCCAGGGAATAGGGCTTGTGCCCATTCCAGCACTTGCTCTGCAGTGGGGCAGAGGTGGACAGGCAGTTTCTGGACATGGCCAGGTCACTGCTTTTCAATTCCTGCTCCAGGATTCCTTGAAGCTCTCCCAGCAGAACTGCGGCTTTCCTCTCCCATCCTTCGCAGCAGCGCTCGGGACGCAGGTAAAATTAATCAAGGGCAAGGATGAAATATTTATCTATTTAACCCTTAGTCTAAAAGAGCTTTCCCTGACAGGCAGCGGGGCCCCGCGGTGCGCGGTGACACCGCGGGA
>NW_005054499.1:109294-113225 GCF_000277835.1 Geospiza fortis | reverse complement strand
GTCACACGCAGGGCTTTGTTTTACTTTTGCTTGAGCACACTGGACCAAATCAAACTGGATCAGACCATTCTCACACACAGGAATTTTTCCTTTTGCTCTAGCGAACCAAACCAAACCATTCTCACACGCAGGACTTTGTTTTCTTTTCACTCAAGCAAACCAAACTGAACCAAATCAAACCAAACCATTCTCACATGCAGGACTTGGTTTTCCTGTTCAGTTCCTAGCAAACCGAACCAAACCATTTTCACACACAGGACTTCGTTTTCCTTTTGCTCTAGCAAACCAAACCATTCTCACACGTGGGGTTTTGTCCCCTCCTGCTCACCCAGCCCTTACAGAATCCAGAGACTCCAAGCTCTGCAGAACTCCGTGGATGCTCCCCTGAAAAATTCTCCTGTTCTGGCAGGAGCAATGTCTGAAGCTTCATTTCAGCAGGTAAAAACTTCGAGTTTCATCACTGAGCTGCTGGAAAAGTTCCAGAGTAGGTAGGGCCTGAGAAGAGCATCTTTTTTTTCTTCCCCCCCTTGCAGACCATGTGCTTATTGCTGGCAGGGACAGGAGATGGAGAGATAAGAAAAGGAATGTTCACACGGAGGCTCCTCTGAACGTGCCTGGGCTGCTCCAGGACACTCAGGATGTGCCTGCACATCCCCCACCCCTGGCAATGCAACCAGCCCAAGGAAAACCCAGAGGACAAACTCCTGTCCCACACTTGGTGCTGCACTGTCTCCCCTTACACAGAACTTTGGCACTGCTTCAGTTTGAACGGAAGCAACTCTGGAGGAAAAGCACACAGTGGAATGGTGCAAATAGGAAATGAGAGGGATTGGGGGATGCTGGGAAATGACTAGAGAGTAATTCACCTTTAACCTGCTTGAAAAGACAGCTGAAAAAGCTGAGCTCCACTCTCATGGCTTTGGCCAGGTCCTGCTCAGCCCCAGAGCTGACAATCCCCAAGTCCCTGTCCCTGGGCTGTGCTTTTCCACTGTGACCTCAACTGCTCACTGATCATCTTACCAGGACACTCAGGCAAATCCCATGGCTTCCCACCATAAATATCAAGAGAACAAACTCTGATTTATTAATCAATTAATTAGAACAAACACACTGATGGCTACCACAGGCCCACAGTGATTTGTTTCAACAAAGTGCTGAGCTGCAGACAAAAGCAGGCTGGCACCAGCCCTTCTCCAAGGGAGATGGCTCCTCCTTCCTGAGCAAAGACTGTAACAATTATTCCATGAAATGGCTAACGTTTCCTCTGAAACTTGAATTTGTAAATAGCTGGTCCAGTCGTTGTTTCTTTCTTCACCTTTACTTTATGAGTTTTGTCCTGGAAAAAAGAACAAGTAGAAATATTTGCTGCCATGCAAGGAGAAAAACCCCCACCCACACAAATCAGAGAGTCCCTGTCTGGGACTAACCATAAAAGAAAACTGGTCACTTTGCACTGTTTAGGTGGGGATTATAATTTTATCTGCTCTTTTCCCCTTCAGGCTGTCAGGCAGAATCTGCTTTGCTCACAAGCACCAGAGAACAGGAGTCCCATTGAGACTATTTCTGTGGTCATTTGGATTTTTAAGACCTTCTCTTAACTTACAGAAATGGTTCCCTGCTTCTGACTCCTAGTGGCACTGTTCTGGGCTCCTTGTGAGCACCATTTTACAGCTGACTCTTTGTCCTTGCTGACAAGCAGATATAATTTACTGAAATGCTTCATCTCCTGGTTTTTTCCATATTAAAGAGGATTACTTACCTTTAAGAGTTATCTGCAGGTGTCAATATAAAACCAGAATAAAGAAACAAACACAACATACACAACACACACAATACCAGACCTAATGAGCTGAACAAAACAGATTTGGAGGAGCAGAAGCAAATCCCTCACCAGAAGATCCTTCCGTGTCTGGATTTTCTGTGAGATGACAAACATGGCCTTCTCCCTCTCGATGCGCTGCCTCAGGAGGTCATATTGGTTCTTCCTCTGCTGGGCTAATTTCTGGAAACAAGGAAAAAAAGGTTTTTTAAACACAGAGATGAACAAGACACTGTGGTCAAAATCCTCTGAATTTCAATGTCGAATGCAAGAAAACATTTGACTCTCTAATGAAAATCCAGAAGAGGGAAAACAAAAAAAAGGAGACCAGAGACCAATTCCTGAAGTGCTGAGAGCCTGCAGAAGCCTCTCAAAATGCAACTTGTTGGGTCAAGTTTGCCTAATGAGAGTGGCTAGCTTTCCCAGCACAGGAACAGTATTACTGCAGGTGTGATTTAAGTAATTAAATTAAGGAGAACAGATCCCAACATGCTTAAAATATGACTCAGACATTTAGGACAAAACTAGTCAGTCTACGACTCGTCCAACTGCTTTACTGACAAGTCAAACTGAGACAGCTGGCAGGAGGAAAGGGACCACAGGGTGTTTATTATCTGACATCTGAGTCAGAAAAAACAGGTTAAAAATTTACCAGTCGGCAGTTTTAAAACAACTATTTTTATCTTAGACACAAGTGACTCGTACTCAGAGGACTTTCCAACAGATCTGAGTTACCTGAGCAGAATCTACAGCAGTAAAGACAACTGTAGTTACTTCTGTGATACTAAAACATCAGAATCAAAGCTGATTGCTAAAGCAATTCATGCTGAAGAATCATGAAACATTTCAAATTAGGAAAGCCAGGAAGTGAGACTATTGCTTAAATGGCTTTAGGAAGGAAAGTGAGGAGACAAATCTCAAGTGACCTTGGGCTCAGAACCAAATTGAAAAATACTGTAAGAGCAGGAACACTGCAACAGAGACATCTGTGCTGGAATAAGCTTCTTCCTATTTACCTAATTCAGGGGTGCAAGGGGTTTTGGGGAAGTGTGAGAGGAGACTTAAAACAGTGGATGCTGAAAAAAATTACACCTGAAACTGCAGCAGTCTAATGAAAAGACAGACCCATAGGTATATGTTCCTATATAGAGGGGAAATATCTCAGTTTTGCAGGGACACTGCCTAATTGGATCCACAGCACTCTTTTCTGGCCTGTATATCACAATTTATGGTGGTCTCCCATGGTGGATTGGGATGCAGTGAAAGAGTACTCTGTGTTAGTCCAGGAGAAGATGTGACTGCAGGCTCCAGGCAGTCACTTGGTGATTCAGTGACATCCACTACTGCCTCGTGTCACCAACAAAAGTTTTAAGAACACAGTTTTGTTCACCTCCACGGTGGTGCCATCAATCCTTTTTAGTGCTTGTCATATAAAAGATGTAAACCATGAAGGAGTCTGTAGCACAAACAGCAGCAGTACCTTTAGGTGGGCAGGATCAGTAGGTCCCTTCACTGCCTCTCTCTGCAGAGTTGCAATGGTTGGTCGGTTGTACACTCTATCCACCAGCTCAGGAACAGTGTCCAGGTGAGCAGCAATGTCAAACTCCCGAACTATACATGAAAAAAAATAGGAATAAACTCCCATGGACTCCTTGAATAAGCAAATCTTCCAAACACATTGCTACAGCCAGCCACACAGCTCCTGCAGAAGTGATGCCTCAGCTAGTAACCACGAGGGGTTTCTAGAGCACCTGAATTTTTATTCCTAACAGATAAAAGTGTCTTTCTTTTATGACAGTGCACATGAACAGGTGACAGAACAAGTTCAGGTCTCACCTTCTCTCTCCGTGTCCACGAAGAAGAGGTGCCGGCCCGCGGCGCTCCCCGCGGCGTCCAGCAGGTGGAGCTCTGCCTTCAAGCGCTCGATTTTCTGCGGAAAGTCCAAGTTTGGCCAAATTGGGAGCGAGTAAAATCAAGCCTCCCCCGAGGACATTTGTGTCTGTTCCTCGAGGTTACAAACAGCTGAACTCCTCCTTCCTTTTGTCATCTCTGAAAACACATCTAGCGTATATTTATGTCTTCACAACCATTCCAGACACAGGCTCACAGTGA
>NW_005054499.1:106756-109274 GCF_000277835.1 Geospiza fortis | reverse complement strand
ACCTGGAAAACTGAGCCCTCTGTTTGGCAAAGGGGAATGATTGCCATGGAACCGCCAGCAAAAGCATGAAGGAAAGTTTAAAGCTGGCTTTGATTTTTTTATCTCCAGTGAGAATTTGATTCTGTTTTGTGAATCAACATCAGAGCATGGAACATCTTCAGAAAAGGATTGTGTTTTTGTGGATTGCCAGCCTACCATACTCCAAAAACACACTCCACATTATTCTCCTCAGCTGGGAAACCTTCTCATACTCTCACAGGAGAGTGTAGCCAGGGAGCAGTTAGCCAGCTCTCTCAAGTAACAAGTGTTTTCCCCTGTATGAGCACTGGTGAGGCTGCACCTTGAGTGCTGTGTCCAGTTCTGGGCCCCTCAGTTTAGGAAGGACATTGAGAGGCTCAAATGTGTGCAGAGATGAGCAGCAAGGCTGGTGAAGGGTCTGAAACATAAATCCTATGGAGAATGGCTGAGAGAGATGTTTAACCTGGAGAAAAGAAGGCTCAGGGGATTCCTCATCACTGTACAACTCCCTGAAAGGTGGCTGTAGCCAGGTGGGGGTTGGCTTCTTTTCCCAGGTAACCACTGACACAACCTTAAGAGGAGGACCTTAAGCTGTGCCAGGGGAAGTTTAGGCTGGACACTAGGGAAAAAAATCTCTGGGCACTGGAATGAGCTACCCAGGGAGGTGTGGGAGTCACCACCCTGGAGGGGTTTAAAAAAATACTGGATGTGATGCTCAGTGCCATGGTCTGGGTTTCAAGGGGATGTTAGGTCATAGGTTGAACTTGATCATCTCAAAGGTCTTTTTCAACATAGTTAATTCTGTGGACAAGAGGAAACAGCCTCAAGCTATGCTGGGGGAGGTTCAGGTTTGGTATATGGAGAAGTTTCTTTCCTGAAAGGGTAGTCAGGCATTGGAACAGGCTGCCCAGGGAAATGGTGGAATGACCACTCCTGGAAGTGTTCAAAAGGCATGTGGCTGTGGCACCTGGGGGCACAGGTCAGAGGTGACCACGGTGGTGGTGGGTGAACAGCTGCACTTCATGATCTGAGAGCACTCTTCCAACCTCAGCCCTTTCACCACTTCTCTATGAACATGCTAAGCATGTTTAAAGTCTTGGCAGTTAGGTAAAAATCACTGTGTTTTATAACAATGCACAATGTCATTTTGATTATCATCACACCTTAGGCTCTACATCCAGCACGACACTTCCATTGTCCTTTCCAGCACTGTACAAATCAGACTTCACTGAACAAGCAAAGTAGCCAGCAGTACCAATAACAACACAGTAAAAAAACAATTCTGAGCAAACTAGAAAACACTAAAAATACGAGTTATTACCTTGGCTTCTGCAACTCTTTTCATTTCTACGTATTTAATATCCTGTGTCCTCATCAGTTTCATCTGCTCCGGGGTAATTTCATCCTTTGGCTGCTTTATTACATGGACTCCATCCTACAACCAGACAAACACAGCACTTATAGACAGCCCATCCCAACTGGAGAACACTGTAGGGCCTGCTAACAGCAGAACTTTGTCCTTTGTCCCTCATTTTCTTCAAAGCCTTCTACAGGAACCAAACCAATTTTAGTCATTTACCTATTAAGTCATAAATTTGAATCAAAACAAAGTAGAGGGAAAAAAATGTTATTTGGAGCAACAAAGCATAATCCTGCTTGAAGGCAGGGGAGGTTCTCACCTTGACCTCTGCACGTATCATTTTGAAGTAGAACTCATCGGGGTTCTTGTCCAGAGCTTTCTTCTGCAGCGCCCTGAGTGCATTTTGCTTCTTGTGGTAGTCACTGGGGAGGATAAAACCAACAATCGGGAGTTGTTCAGCAGCTTCTCCGTGTTCATCCCTGCCAAGTCTTTCCCAGGGAGGCTCAGAGCTCGGACACAGCCTGTCCCCATCCCTATCCCAGAATTCGGGCAGGACAAGGTCCTGCAAAAGCACAGCCATGGCAGGGCCGATAGTGTGGTATCACACCTGTTTAAAATCACTTTATAGTAAAATAATGTGTTTATTAGCAGCATATAACCCCAAAGAAGGCACAATTTTAAGTTACTCAAATCCACATTCCTACAATACTCTGGTACTATTCTAGGGAAAAGGACACCTGATATCATCCCAACTCAAAGGCATCAGGGACCTCACAAGGAGCAGAGCATTTTGGAGCCAGTGTCACAACCTGGGCAAGCAGGATGGGTTCTGTATTCCCCAGGGGGAACCCTCTGGACGGGGGGACACCCACCCAGCGCCGCCCGCCCCCGGCGGCCGCACTCACCGGGCACGGAGCCGGTAGTCCTTCTTCTTCTCCAGCAAGCCCAGCTTCGTCCGGGCGGCGGGCTACGGGAGAGACGGGGAGAGAGCGTGAGGGGGAGAGAGCGAGACGGGGAGCGTGAGGGAGAGAGAGCGCGGAGGGCTCGGCTAGGGGCCCGGCCCGGCCCGGCTCGGCTCGGCTCGGCTCACATACCTGGGCCCGCTCGCGGTGCGGGCGCTGCCGCGCCTTGGCGGCTTTC
>NW_005054499.1:88538-106162 GCF_000277835.1 Geospiza fortis | reverse complement strand
CGGGCGGTGGCGGGGGTGCCCCGGGGGGCTGAAGGGAAGGCACCTTGTCCCCGGGGCCGTCTGGGGTCCGGGCATCCCCCGGGACCTCGCCGGGGTCACGGTGGCGGGACAGGGTCGTGGCTTGCCGGAGAGCTCGGTCCGGCAGCACGATGCACACCGCTTTCCACAAGGAGAAAACCACAGTCTTTGGGCCGTGCCCCTTTGCCAGACTGCGGAGTTGAGAACTTGAGCAGTTTTATGAAGAGCGTGCTGAGACTTTATCCGACCAACAGACCCGGGAGTAAACCATAACCAAATGCTCAAATGTAGCACAGGAAAATTTTCAGCACATCTGGAGTGATTTCTGTTTTTGTAGAGAATCCCAGAGTAGCTGTGGGAGAAGACTCTAAGCCTTGCTTTGTGTGTGTGTGCTAGACAAAGACTCGGAAGTCACAGTTTGGATCTCACATTAAAAAATAGCTCAGGATCTTTGCAATTTTCTTTTTCCTCAACACAGTTATGTTTCAGATTTTGTTCTCTTGCAGGTAACTTTTGACTGTTTTCTGTATCCGTTTCCAGTTCTGTAGTTGTGGTTACCTTAACCACTGACACTTTAATGAGAACTCATGGGGATGTTGGATAAACTTTTCCAGTTAGCCTGGGTGAAGCGTGGTGGGACGAATTTCTCTCCACAGGCTTGCGGCACAAACGGATGGGATGTGCCATGGTTATGTATCTTCACGGGGCAGAATTTGATACTGAGGTATCTTTACTTAAATCTGAGCTTGCTATGTTCAGTGTTTCCCGGTTTTGAAAACGATAAAGGAATCTTCCCAAAGTAGAAAACCTATTCCTAGGAGCAGAGGAAAGGGCGAAGTTCTGGTGGATGCAGCATCGTGGTGGCAGCAGAGACTTCTAGGGAGGAGTGTAGGGACATTCCTTTTACTTTTCTGACTCCTCTACCAAGCATTAGAAATCTGTGGCTCTCCTAGCTGCCCAGGTGTTAAAGCTGCCTTATTTCCCTGATTTCCTTTGTCAATATGTGGTTTAACTTCGTGATAGGCAAAGAGGAAAGAGGAAGTCTGACATTTCTCCTATCTTATTTTTGTGCCACCCTCTTTCCTTTTTCCTAACATGGAGACTGTATTGTTCCCTTGCTCTTCTTGCTGACCACTTCCTTTGAGGCACAGAATTGTCAGCAGTAGTTTTATTCTTACCCAGCTGGGTCTGTAATTTTGTACACTTTTTAAAAGGGTGACATAGCACAGGATACAAAAATATAGTGATATGGTTAGTTGTGGGCACTAATTATGGCAGATGCTCTACAGCAAAAGGTGTGTTTTGGAGTGTGAACTCCATAAACCTGTGCATAGGGAGTGGTGGGACACACTGAAGGCAGGGCAGTGTTTGGAAACAGCCAGAATTCCCTAGCAGGAGGCCCTGTGAACTGTTCCATGATCTCAGCTTCCGTCTTGGATTTTTTGAGATGCCTCTTGGGGTAAAATCTGTGCTTTTCCCCTGTGTGCAGAGCAGCATCTGAAGAGCTGAGAGGTGAGTGGGGTGCTGAGGTTCACTGTGGCTCCCCAGCCTTTGGGAGGACAGGAGGTGGCTGCTGTTCCTGCAGCACATTTCCCTCAGCTCAGCTCCTGGTTTGCACTGTGGTTTCTTCTAGAGCCCTGCTGCCCCAGAGCACAGCTGGCAGTAGGATTGCTCACCTTTCCCAGGTCATCCTGTCCTGGGGTGGAAAGGCAGGAGTCTGTTTCCTGGCTGGTGTCATCATGGGTTTTTGTCTGTAGTGTACCAGTCTTGTATGACTGTAGGCAGTATTCACTGGTTGTCAGTTGATTTCTGAGGGGTATGAGTTTAGCCATGTTCTTTTCTGGCTTTGGACACAGCACCTTCAAGACTGAGGTGAACCCTTAACTGATGGAGCCAGAATAAACTTCCCTGCAGGCAGGTTCCCGAAATTCCCAGTGCACCAACTCTGGAAGCACTGTGTTCTGTTCCCAGCCAGGACTTGCTTGCTCTATTGCTTGCCTGATGAGGTAAGGTGCTTTCTGCTGTGTTCCTAATTGCAGCTGAGTTTCTGCTGTTACACGGTTGGCTGGTGTTTGAAATGCCAGCAGAAAGGTGGAAAAAATTCATTACCCTCAATACCCAAAGTGTTTCCAACGCCCTCTCCCTTAAAAAGGACTTTTATGGTAATTGCAGCGCTGATGCACAAGATTTTCATGGTGGTGCACCAGGATCCTCGTTGATGTCTGTAGGATTTTTGCTGCTTGTAGCTTATGTAGGGCTGTGCTTGATGAGCCACAGTTGCTGCAGCAACCTCAGGAGAGAAACAGGAGTTAAACCTTGTTGCTCTGCTTCACCTTTTGTGAGATAAAGAAGTTACCCAGAAAACTGGGGTCTGGCTGCTCTGAATAAAAACTAAACCTCTTAACAGGACAAACAGCTCCATAATTCCTTTTAAGTGCTCAAGTAAGGAATCATTTCTCCTCTGATGTTCAGTATCCCTGGTTGAGATGTGCTGTTCATGCCCTGGTGCTCTGGCAGGAAGGTGCTGCCAATGATGTTTGCAGTTCTGCTCAGAGTGCAAGTGGCTCATTCCTTAGGGGACTTTGCTTCTGCTGAAATAGGTGCAATTTCTATGGCCAAACTGGAAAAATTCAGAGAGAAAAAAAATCAAAATCAATTTAAGCATTTTACTCAGGTGGGTTTTTTTTCAAAAGGAGGGGATAGCTGTAACCCTAAATACCAGCTGTATCTAGGAAAGGGAGAAGACCAGTTGTTAAAAGCTTTATCAGTAGTATTTAATCTTCAAATTACTACTGTCAGGAGCTTCAGGGTCACTTTTAAAGTGAGGTTGTGGCAGAAGGGCCAAGCTGCACGAGCTGTTTTGGTTTTTTGGCTGCTCTCTGGGAAGCTGCTGTCCTGCAGCCACTCACCAGCGAGGAGGGGGCATTTCCCACCAAGGCTGGGGTGTGTTTACTGGACTCTGTCTGCTCTGAGGTGGGAAAAGGAAAATACTTCATTCTGTGGAGATGTAGTTGCTGGGAAAAGTCCTTGGTCTTTGTTTCTTCTCTTCCTTCCGTTTTGCTCTGGTTTTACCAGGTGTAAAATACAATTGTCAGCAGTTTACACGGAAGGCGAATGTCAGTTTTCCTGTTGAAGAAAATATCAAGGGTCTGATTGTGAAAGGAAAGGGGAAATTGAAGAATGCCACATGGCTTCCACCTTCCTGTATTTCACTCCAGCAGAACTGACCACTTTGTCTGCAGATACTTGCTAAATGGAGAATAATTTTAACAAATTATTCTGCCCTTACTCACAGGGGCCCACCAAGAGAATAATATTACTCTGGGAGGAATCAGAAGGACACGTTCATTAGGGCTAAATTAAGAATTATTTAGTAATGTCTTAACATAGGATCCAAAGAGCAATAGAATGAAAGTCCTGAAATTTACGTTCTTGTTCTTAGTGTAGTCTCACTTTGACTTGATTTGGCCTGTGGTCATCTGATTGTTAATATTAATACATTTCATTTCTTATTTGCCTCTGAATATGTTACTGTAGATCGTCCCCCACTTGCAAACTGCAGTGTTCTTTTATGTGAAGTATTTTGAACTTCCCAAATAAAAAAAAAAAAAATTAATTCTGAACCCTTCTGCTTGGTGTCATGGCTGGAGCAACAGTTTGTTGATGTTTATGGCCAATCTGCCCAGTGCCAGTTCTGCTCAGGAATATAAATTATCTTCCAGCACCAACTTGGTGCTGATGCCAAGGACATGATCTTGACTGCTTCCTAACTTAGCTTTGAACATCTGAGCTGTGAGGAATGAGGAATGTGCTGCATCTAACCTGGAGCTCTTGGCGGCCACCAATGTCATGAATCCAGTGAGTGGAGAAGCCAGCGCAGGTGACTGGACAGCTGGAGCTGTTTTCTCTGCACAGGAGGGGCAAAGAGAACTCTGAATAGCTCAAGGAAATGCTTGGTGTTGTTTGAACAGTCAGAGATCTGCTTCCCTAGTGCTTCCTCCAGCACATGTTACACTTGACCCTGCCAGCACTCCACGCCAATAGGAGTCAAGTCTTTGTCCCCAGTGGTAGATTAAACTGCTTGGCCATTGTTGCAAGTCCAAGATTTTCCTCTCTCACCCTGTTTAAATGACTGCTTGGATGTGCAGCCAAAGTAAATATGAGCTAATAAAAACTAGAGATAACACATTCAGAATAGTTGTTACGGACTAACTGTAGCACAAAGAGGCACAAGTTTTTCTGGCAGCTTTTCTGCTTGAGTTTTGAAGCTCAATTACCTGAAAAAGAGTTGGTATGGATCAAGTATAACTTCCTTTCTATTGCAAAAGGGGAACTGTATCTGTATCCATGTGTATCTTCAGAATGAGAAAGTCATCTCTTAGGCTGTTGAGGCTCTGGTGCCTGCCTTGCAAGGTATCACCAGCCCCAGGTGAGCACTGCCTCCCCTGAAAGCTGGAAGTGCTGTGGCAGGGCATGCAGCTTTGGAATACTCTTCTTTATTTCTCCACAGTCACTTTCCTTGTTGGCAATAAAAGCATTTTCAATTGACTTTTTCAGTTCCTCAGCACACAGCCCGTGAGGGCCACTGCTGTAAGGTAACACTGAGATCCGTAATCTGCTAGGAGTTGGAAGGAATGGAGATATTGATGTGGAATTTACATGGATATTTACTTTTGGAGGTGCCCCAGTTTACAGTAAAGGGAAGAATGAGATTGGAGGAGTATCACAGTGGAGTGACAGGGATGGGATTGCCCCTGTATTCCTGTGTGCTGTTTTTCACCTGAGTTACAGCTGGTGCTGTAGTGAGGAGCTGGAGAGGTCTGTAATTGTTTGGGATTAAGGCTGCTTTAAGTGCCTGTATGTTACCAGCACACATACTCACTGTGTGTCTGGAGAGAGCTGACCTACTGGAGTCCTCCTACAGTGGCTTTCTTTGCTTTTCCCTTCCTGTGACCTTTAGCTCTGGAGGGACAGTGTGGTCCTGCAGCCTGTCCTTCAGCCCCTTCTGCAGTGGAATGGTCTGTGATGACCAGAAAGTTAGAGAGAGCTGAGGGCTGAGTGTGTGATATGGCATTAAAGGATTAATGGCTACTGAGCAATAATTACCATAAATTACGCAGACTAAGTCCAGATCTAGGAACAGTTTTACCTCTTTAATTCCCAGCCAGTCATGGCTCATGCTGACAGCACACCTGGAAATGAGGTAACTGAGTAATCTGCCCACATTGTTCAGATCTGCTGGGGCTTGGGCACAGATTCAGTATGTGTTTTCCCTGCTCCTGGGCAACCTTTGTTCTCCTGCAGCCAGGAAGTCTCCCTGATGGGATAAGACAGGGAGCTTCTGTTCCTTTCTTGAGAAGGACGCTGTTAATTCACCTGCGGTGCGACTTCCCTGTGAAATTCCCTTCCCAGATGCAAAGATCTCACTGTTATTGCAGTATGAGATGGAAACACTTCCAGTGCTGCCTGAACATGTTATTTAGGTCAGTTGCAAGGAACATGGCAACGTGAATCAGAGCAGTTGGAAGAGAAAGAAAGTCATTAGACAGCACCTTGACATCCCCTGCCAATGTGGGGATTTTCTGTGCTGACGCAGAAGCCCGGCTGGAGCAGGAGCACACATTCATTGTCTTGTGCCCTTGGTATGGTGCTATGGCTGGGGAGCTGGACTGGCAATGAACAGACCTTGCCTTTGCCACTCTGTACCAGCACCTAGATCTAATGGTGGGTACATGAACTAATCTCTGAGAGAGAGAGAACAAAGTCTCCTCCTTATCGCTCTGGAGAATGAGATATATCAGGATCATTGTCCTGAGTGCATCCATCATGGGTGAATGAGCCTCCAGAAGGTGGTTTTACAGAGGCACCTTCATCATGTTGTTGTAATCATTGACAGCTTGGGGGATATTCCCATCCCAGTAATGGGCATGTGGTGCCCAGTGCATTACAGCAGCTCCCAGGGAATTCAGCAGAATTCATTCACCAAGGCCTGAGTGTGCTGGGCCAGCCTTGGGCTGGAGGGCTGTCAGTGATGGTGGGAAACCCCTGAAAATATCCCACTGGGCAGGGCTCTGCCAGGCACTGCGTTTCCCTTCCCAAAGGAAGTAGCCTGAATTTACCCAGTGCTCTGTAGAGACCTGTAGGCTAAAACAAATTATTTTTACACAGTAGGAAACATTGAGACCAACCTTAACTGATGAAGTAATTTGCCAGCTTTTAGCCTCAAGGTCCCTAGTCCCTCAGGGCTTTCCAGCGTAAAGGCTTGGGTCGGTTTCCCAGAAAGATTCTCTTGGATATGTGCTTTTGGCTCATTACTAGCTGTTTTATTTTTCCAAGAGCCAGCTCTCATTAGCTTCGTTCTCACAGCATTGTTTTCTTTCTAGAAGAAGCTTTTGCTGGCTCTCCTAAACTATTGCATGGGAATTGCTTACTAGCTTACATTTTTTTTGTTTGTTTTGACCCAAAGCTGTGCTTTGCTCCCCTCTGTAACACTGCCAGCATAATTTCCAGTCTCTTTTAAGCATATGTTTTGCAATAATATCTAAAGTCTTGGCTCCAAGTAACTGCCTTACAGAAAGATTAGTATCTTCTAACGAAGGAATTGAGAAGCAAATAGTGAGAACAAAAGCAATATCTTGAGAGCCTGTAAGACTATCCTGACCTTTCCCAAAGGCCTCAGCCTGGCCCTCAGTGTTCAGCAGATGGCAGAAATCAGGGTGGACTTTGATTTGTGGAGGCCTCTGCCTCGTTGCTGTGTTTGCGGGAAATGTGCTCAGCACATTGTGGCCATCTGGGCTTGACTGTACTATTCTGAAAATCCCCAGGGAGCCTTCTCCAGCAAAGCTCATCCTTGATGGAAGTCCTCTCTGGCTGACCTTGTGGAAGGCTAGTATTAGCAGTGTGGGTTTTTGACATTTGACAGCAGCATTCCTCATAGGAAGAAAATGGGCTTGGGAAATGCTTTGGCCAGGAAGGAAGGTGCCACTCACCAGGTATCCATGTGGGCACAGAGCTGGAAGTACACTAGAAAGTGAGGAGGTTACTGTTAACGTTTTCTAAACTTCAGGAGGAAGTGTTACAGGAATGCAAAGGCCATCAGAAAACCTGCTGGAAAATTGCCTTGCTTTAGATGGGAGAACCAGATGGGGTGGGTTGAACCTGGAGCTGAGAGTCTCAAAATTGCAAGGGAGCTCAGTGACTGGCCATTCACAGGGAGACAAGGGTCAGATGAGGGGGTCCTGGCAGGATCTGGAATCTTCATCTGGATCTAAATGAAGGTTGGCTTTTCAGAAGAACTGAGCTGGCTTTGTCTGAAATCAAAAGAATGATTGGGTGCTCAGCATCCCTGGAACTGAGACAGTCAAAGTATAGACTGCCAAATTCAAGCAATGAGGAAAGAACAAAACCAAACCCTCTCCCAGGCTGTGTTCTGAGGCTGTAACTGCTCTGCCTCAGATATTTGGCATTTCAGGTGTGGGGGGTGTATGGCAGCTTGAGTGGCCAGTCCCAGGGGCAGTGCTGTCCTCAGGGAGCAGAATGTCTGCCCTGCCCTTTGCACTGTGCATCTGCCAGTGTGTGTCTGATTTTGCTCCTAAATCCCACACTTTCTGCTCACGACCCACCCACAATGGGCTGTTGGACCTGCGGCGCCCATTCTGCTCCCTCCTGCCTGTCCCTGGCCATCCATGGTGACAATCCTCAACCCTTTTCTGACCTTTTGACTCTTCAGCTGTGCAGTGTGTGGAGCTTGCTCCAGGCTGCTTGTGACTCCAACTCCCAGGAGAGTTTGTGATGGTGCCACAGAGGCTCCTCTGCACGTCTGTCCCGTGGCAGTTTGTCCCTGTGTTGCCCAGGCAAAAGGGACTCTCCTGCCTCTGGCTCTGCTGGCCAGCCCTCTCGTCAGCCACACTCTTGAGAAATCTTAGTGGAGATGTCGACCTGGCAGATGGAAGCTGTTACCTCATTCCACAAAAATGCTTTGTTATTGAGAAAATGGAAACTGTCTGAGGTTTGGGAGCTGAATAGAGTCATTGGTGTCTGTTTTAACCACAGTTTAGTGGTGACTGCTCAAAAGTTCCCTTCTCTGAGCATTCCCTTTTCCTACACCCATAATCTTCAAGCCATTGGAGGGCTGTGATGACTTAACTCATTAGCTGAGCAAAAAATGTTGAATGCTGCTGCGTGCTCTGCAGAAACTTCACTAAAACCTCAACATCTTCCAGCAAAACAGAAATGATGAGCCAAGAAATAACCCTTTGCAAGCTGTTGGCCAGAGAAGTGATCCCTATGGATACTAAGCCAAATTCAACCCTTTTTACAGTTTCAGCTGGGTGTCTTGTTTACTTGACTTTGAAAAGCTCTCTGAAGATTATGCAGGAACTTCTTGGAGAGAAAAGACATGCTTGGAGACTTAGGTTTGTAATTCTTAAACATGGGGATCTGAACCCCAGTCCTGAAGAGAAATTTCTTTTCATCAATTTTTAAAAGCAGATTTCAGCATTGTGGAGGAAAGACTAAAAATAGGGATTGAAGTGTTTGCAAGCTAGTTTTTGTATTGCTGTGAATAATGACTTGGCTTAATCCAGAAGAGCATTAACCTAAACACAGGCCTTGTTTTACTTAACAGATATTTGTGAAACTGGTATCTGATATGGAAGGTTCTCTTTTTGAGAACCTTCCATAAGCATTAATCACCAGCACCCTGAAAGAACCAAGAGCAACAGCTTTTTGGAAATAAAAAGAACACTTTATTTATGTATTTTTAAATTAATTAATCTTGGCAGGCCAAATGAATGTCTTCCAGCTGCTACAGATGGTTTTCACATGACTAAATATTTTGGTGTGTAGAAAAACCTAAAATAGTGGAACCACAAGATATTAAGTATTTAATTATTACCCTGGAATGTAAATATGACCTTGATATTTTAAATTTGTTTGCCCAAATTTCAAGTGTTCTCTTAGAAATCCATCAAACAATGCAGTTCTGACCTTGTTATCTGTGAATCAGAGTGACTACTCAGCATCTTCTCCAAATTTATTTAAATATCAGAGGGGGTTTTAGAAACAGGAATTTGCTTAACTTGTAAAATAATCCCAGCTGCTTGAGGCAGAACCCAGGATCAAGGTTTGAAATGTAATGGACTAGTTCTGTTCTAGATCCCTGCTTTCAGGTTTAGCCATAAAAATCCTTTCTAGGCTCAGCTCTGCCTCTTCAGGTCTTAAAGAAGTTTTTTTAATATAAAATACAAATTGTAAAAACAATTAGCAGTTATTTTTTAGCATGTATCTTACGCATTTAGAATGCATTCTGGCCATGTTTTGTTCATGTAGTGCTGTAAAGCAACCTTATTTCTTGAATGATCCAAGCCCACAAGATTTCCTTCATGTGAGTGTGTCAGAGGTAATTTCTGTTGTGGTTCAGGGCTGTGTGGCTGCAGATCATACACAACCTGCATGTGCACTCAGGCTTCTTGTGAAAAATGCCTTTCTGTAGTTCTTCTAATGAAACAAAAGAAAGAGAATCATATAAAATACGTATCTGAAAGGCCTAACCTTCAGCATGGTTGAAGACAAAAATTCCTCTCTGAGGTCCACACCTGGTGGCATTGTTTCTGGATATTGCTCAGGATGGGAAGATTAAAAAAAAAAATGGGTCCTAAGTTGTCCCTGAGTGCAAGGACTGCATTTGTCAGCATCATGAGCCCCAGTACCAGCCTAAACTCCTGAATTCTGACCTCACCTTGGAATTCCACTACCCTCATTTAAGGAAAACGTGGATTTTTCCTTTCTTAAAAACTAACCCATTTTGAACTGCAGAACTTCCTGGTGCTGCCCTGTCCCAGTTCTGCCTGCCAGCTCATCCTGCTCACTGCTAAACCCCCAGGTTTAAATAGCAGGAGCAGCCAGCAGAGGCATGGTGTTGGTTGGGAAATGACTCTGGATTAGCTGTGCTCTGTAACTGCACAGCACTGTGTCTGTCTGTTACAGGGTTGGAAAGCACCTTAAAGACCACGTCCCTCTCTTCCTTCTCCTCCTCCCTTTTCTCCTGCTCCTCACAGAGTCAGGGTTGTGCAATCTGTAGCTGCAGGTCTCTACCCCACGTTGGGGGCTGTCACAGTTTCCACTGACAGGGATATGTGCTGCATCTCCAAAGGAGAAGAAAGATGGAACTTGGACCTTGGTTCCATTTTTAGTTCTACAGGCCATGCCTAGTGCCAGAACTCTCTGAGGTGCAAATCCCAGGAGGGGGATAGCATTACTCCCTGACCTGTGGGTATTACAAGGGTAAATAATGTTTTTGCTGCTGACAGCTGTTAGGGAATTGAGGAAGCCACAATCCAGTGAGAGGTGTGGGATGGCAGTTCTGGAAACTGAGGACTTTTTGCATTAATGAACTTGCACTGGATCATCACATATGTTTGTGTCACTGGCAGTAGAGAATCAGGGAGCTAAACTGCTTCCCAGGTAAATCTTTAGTTTGTGTCCTTAAATTTGAATTATTTATTTTCATCTTCCTCTTTCCTTGGCACATGGACATTTTCAAAAAGAAAAGGCAGCATCTAAATTTAAAGGCATTTCAGTGGCTCCCTTTAACTGAGTGAACAGTTGACATCAAGAAAATTGCTGAGTGCCTAACTCAGAACATTCTGGAATACACAGACTAGTAGTGGAACTCACCAAGAGTCATTCATAGCAAAAAGTGCACAGAGTGTTTTGCATCTATCTCAGCCAAGAAAAGTTTTATTTCTGCTATTTCACAACTTTATGCAAACACCATATAACTCACAGAAAGATTAAATCTGGCCCAATGTGCATGTGCAGAAGTGTTGGATGTGTTGCTTTTGGAAAGCCCAGAGCTGAGTGTGGGAAATCAAAACTGCACGTCAGGTTGGTGAAGGTGCACAGATTGTGTTGTGCTTCATGCCATGTGAAACAGCAATAACTTCAGGATGATGAAATAATGCTTTCAGGTCCTTGACAGCTTGGAGTTTTAATTTTAGAAGATGTAGAGCAGAACTTTGAATAAAAATGGAAGAGGGCAACGCAGAGTAGATCATGCTGTTTGAGCCACACTGACCCTTTCAAGTGACAGTCCAGGCTCTGCTGTCCACCTTGTTAGCACCAGACTTGGTAAATCAGGCTGATAATAATGTTCATGAGTTTTTCACTTTATGTTAGGAGTTTTGCTTCTTCTCTTTTGTTTTGTTTCCTCTCATCGTGACGTTGAGCAATAGAAAGGCTTTGGAAGTGAAATACATCTACACAAAACTGGAATCATGTCTCTTGTGAAAATTTAGAGTAACTTATTGCAAGTGTCCAATTTCTAGTCACAAGTAATGACATTTAAACCCCTGTAGGAAATACAATCCATGTGCTGATGTCACCCTTGGTTTATGATATGAGTGCTTTTGTTGCTGGACAAGCACTTGAGTGTTTGCTAGTGAAGTGCTGATTTACTCCTGAGAGTGTCTGGCTGGTGGCACCTGCTGTACCTGGCTGTGAGGTGAGGTAGAGGAGCACCCTGCTCAGCTGGGTTCCTGCTGCTCCATCGCTGTCAGCAATGCAAGGTAACAGAACTGGGCTGAGCTTTTATTTCCAGGCTTTGCCAGTTTGGGACAAATAGATTGTAAATGGGGCACTTTTGTTCTGATCAGCTCCAGAACAGAGGGAGGGGTGTTGGCTTTGCAGTGAAGCCCCTGATCCTCAGGCTGCTTGAGCATGTGAACAGCTTTGGGAACTTTTTCCCAATAGTCAGAGTGCACATCAGCATCAAGGAGTGTGGAGCACCTTCCCTGCAGCAAAGAAAGGAGGCATTGCTGCACATCTGCTGCTTCAACAGCAGCTCTTCTTGGTCTTCAGCTGAAAGTTGCCAAGAGAGGAGCCTCTGTTAGAGAAAATTCTGGTCTTTCTGATCCTTTTTAACCTGTGGGAGATGTGCTTCATGTAGGTTTCCTTGTAAATCTCAGATGGGAATTAGAGAATGAGATTCTGAAAAGGAGCCACAGACCTGGATCAGGGACTCTTGATGTTACTTCTTTTCTGTTCATGTTGGATTTTTTTTTTCTGTAAAGGAACAGCTTTTCCTTTCTTTCTGAGTTTTTAGGCACGGTCAGTCCACATGGTTACTGAGCTGCCTGCCAGCAGCAGCTCCAGTTCTGACATAGACACGTCCAACGGGCAGGGGCATGGGGTTGGAAACTCCGTGTGTAGCTGCCTGATAGAAAGGCATTCCTACATTTTGTGGGCATTTGTGTTCCTTAAAATAGCTGTTTCCACACAGTCTTTTGGATGCGGCACAGTTTTCCCTTTCATGGGTGCCACCAAAGACTATTTCTGCACAGAAACAGGAGCGCATGTTACATCTTGCAAATTTCCTTGTAGTCCTTGCAAGGAGTTACTTTGTAGAGATGTTATGCAAAATACGTGACAATTGCAACTGATGGCTTCTATTATTTAAGTTTTGCAGCACTTAAAAGTAATTTTAAAGGTGTCAGTGGGAATGGTTTGAAGATAACCAGCTCTCTATCATGAAAGTAAATGACACGTGCTGGCCAGATCACCTGGCAGAGAAGTCTTCAGTCACAGAAGGGAGCTTGTTCCGCTTTTACCCTGGCAAGGCAGTGACTGGAAGGTGTTCTCTTCCCCTCTCAGCCATCCCGTGTGTCCCCTTTCTGTCCCCTTTGCTCGGCTGTGCTGCCCTTGGGAGCGCTGCCCTGTTTCGGGAGGGCTGCAGCTGGCACACACAGCATCTCCCTGGCAACAAATGATCCTCGTTTTTGTTTCGGACAACCATCAAGCCAAGCCGTTCCCGGCGTGGTAACATGAGACAATTTGTCTTTTGCCAGGACTCAGTCCTCCCCCAGATTTAGAAGCTGCTCGCATGCTTGGTGCTGCAGGGCTGGCATTGCCTTGGCTTGCAAGGGACACGAGCAGCTGTAAAAAGCGCTTTATAGGGAGAGTGGCCGTGTTCCTTGGGCCAAGAGCCAGCACAGGTGGGGAGGCCCTCGGGGATCTGTGGCAGAGAGAGTGCACAAATGTCACTGCAGCGTCTCCTGTCACCTTCCTGCCTTTCTCTTCCTTCTGCTGATTTTGGAGAGCCCCAAAAAGCACAAAACTGCCAGAGCTCAGATGCACATTACCTCTCTCCATCAGTCTGCTTATATGCAAGAAACCAACTGCAAATGTTTGTGTTTGGGAGGCAAAGAATCAAATCGGAAGAGGGAGCATTTTGACCAAATTTGGTGAAAAAATTCACTTTGCCCTTTAAGTAATAGGCGTGCATTAAATAAAACATGTCTGGGATATGTGTCTTTTCCTGCTACTGGAAGTCAAAGTTGCTTTGTTTATTGAAAAGAAACATGAAGCTGAGCAGAGCCTTAATCAGCAAAAGAGCTTTCAGGCCTGCTGGGGAGACAGGGAATAGGGACTGGGTCCAAGTTGTACAGGTTGGTTTTTGGGACATGAGCTAAAAACACCATCACTAGGGCTGTGTCCAGTGCTTGAGGCAGTCCCTTGATTGCCTTTTTGGGCAAAACAGAGGTGTAATCTCGTAAGGATCTTTTATTAAGGACTGCAAAAGCTTTGGAAATACTGACTTAAATTATGTGTCAATTCAGAAACAAGAAGGGCTTCATCCTCAATTTAAAAAGCAGCTGTCTCTAAGGGAAGGAAAAGTGCAAACTACAGTGTAAGGATTCAGTTGTGAGACAGCTTTAGGGAAATAGAGCGGAATTACATTATTTTGCAGTAATATCTACATTGAGATGCACAGGCCCCAAGAACTAGCAACTAGAGCAGTCAGATTATTTTTTCTGCATATAGGCTGTGATGTCTGTTTGAGTTGCAAGATTCTTGTGTGCTGAGCTGATCCAAGATGAAGGTACATTGGCCTCAGTGTGCAGTTAGTCATTTCCTGTCACGCTTGCATGTTTGAATTCTGTTGTACTGCATATGACCTTTATTTTGTGGGGCAAAGAGATCTTGAAAACAGGATTGCCAGGAATCCTCAGATTGTTGAGTTGGATAAGCAAAGAGGAATTGATATGGCTCTGGGTTACAGGGGTATAAACCAATTCAAAATTAAACTTTCAATGCCAGATTGTAGCATGCTCACAACGTTCTTATTGAGAGCAATTGCAGACCTGTCCCTTGCTCCTTTTTGAGAACTGACAGGAGCAGCCCTTTCCCTGGACTGCAGCTCTTGCTCCTCCGATCACACCAAAGCTCCTGTGATCAGTCACATTCCCTGAAACTTGGCTTCAGCATCTTTCTTCCTCTTATGGCCGCCGTGACCATGTGTGCAGCTGCTGCCCTCAGCCAACCCCTGCCTCAGTGGCAGCTGTGCCTGGCTGCCAGTGTCCCCTGCTTGTCACTGGCACGTGGCACCAAAGGTACCTGTCACGAGGAGTCTCTCTTTTCTCTGCAGCCTCCTCAGAGACCAGCCAGAACCTCTCCTGGCATGGTTTTAAGCCATGGGTTTCTTAACTGCCTGACAGAGCTGGCCAGAAGTTTCTGGAGTGTTCCTATCTTGCTCCTCTGCTCTCAGACTTCTTCCATCTGTTAATGGTCTGTTTGAATGTTATGGGTCCAAAGTGCCCAAATGACTTCAATTCCTGACTTCCTGTTGAGTGCACAGAATTTGCTTACTTTGTGCTCATTTTGAGTAAGATTACAGTTGATCTCTTGAGCAAACATTCCAATTTAATGTCAGCAGAATGACATAGGCTGCCTGCTCTGTGTGTTCCCAAATAGTTTTACTGCTGTTAGCTACACCTCTGAAAGACCAAGATTTTGTTCAGAACCTAAAATGGTTAGTTAACCCCTACAGATGTCTAGTAATACATTTTTAACACTGAAATAATTTCCTCTTTTTTTTTCCTTGGCAGAGTTTTTTATTTTTATGGTTGCATAGTAGGGACTCTTCAGCTTCTTTCTCAGACCCTGGTAGAATTAGCTTTCCTTAAATAAAGTAAGTCCAGAGCAAGGGCTGAATTAGGGCTGAATTGTCTCTTGTGCTGCTGGCACCTCAGGAGCCCAGCACAGCAGTGGTGGCAGCTTGCCCTTGCTCACCCTGGACCAGGTGTGATGTCTGTGTCACAGTTTCCTGCAGGCACCCCCGGGCAGGCTGGGGGCTGGAGGCAGGTGTGATTTTCTTACTGATTGTATTCTGTTTAAGAGTACAATCAGACATTTATGGGATAGGTGTGGTTTTGGCACTGTCCTTTATCTATATGCAGAGCTGCCAGGAGCAGTCTGTGATACGGCTTTGTTCTTTGGATGGGGCAACTCAAAGATCCCTCTTGAACAATGGGAAACCCTTATTTTGTCATTCCAAGACTGAATTAAAGTCATGCAACCGTTTAGGTCTTGTGGCTTGTCAGATTCTGCTCCTTCAGTTTTAACGGATTCTACTGCTTCTTCCTCACAGAGTTGTGGGCATTTTCAGGAAGCTCCTTACCTTGCTGACAGCAAGTTATTTTATTTGAAATGCAAGGTGTTTCTTTAGAGTGCTGCCAGCCGTTTTACTCAATCTGCTGCACAGCCTGGAGCAGCCCATGACAGCTCTGGGCAGGAGGGTGTCCTGCCCATGCTTGGGGAAAGGCTGAGGTGCAGCTTGCTCAGCAGAACTTGCTGTGTGCACATGCATGGCACAACAGCCCAGTGGTGGAGTGTCGCAGACATCTTTTATGAAAAATCCTTTCCTTAAGATTTTTCCTCCTGAGAAGCTGAGAAGCCTCAAAAACAAAATGTAAACAATGATTATCTGCTGCTGTGGAATGCAACAGGTGGATCTGTGATTGGTCTCATGTGGTTGTTTCTAATTAATGGCCAATCACAGTCAGCTGGCTCAGACTCTGTCCGAGACACGAGCTTTTGTTATCATTCTTTCTTTTTCTATTCTTAGCCAGCCTTCTGATGAAATCCTTTCTTCTATTCTTTTAGTATAGTTTTAATATCATATATATCATAAAATAATAAATCAAACCTTCTGAAACATGGAGTCAGATCCTCGTCTCTTCCCTCATCCTAAAACCCCTGCGAACACCGTCACAGTGGAGGAAGGATATGGCCATACACCCAGCTGATCTGCTTATCTGCTGCCTCTGAGGCTGACTGTAAGAACCAAACTTTCCCTGTGTGTTGGAGAAAGGAGCTGCAGCATCCTCTGGTTGTGCTGGTCATGGGGAAGCTGCTGTGTGATGCCTGTTGCTGTCCTGATGGTCCCTGCAAAGAATCTCCTCCTTGCCATGCTGGAGCTCTTCCTACTTAAGATTTCAGAGCTGTTCTGGGAAGGCTGAGGCTGGAAAGCAGCTTGGAAGCCAGAGCTGAGGGCAGGAAGTGACTCACTGGTGCTGCAAGCAGGAGGGTGAAGCTCTGATGCAACTCTGCTCCCAAGGGTGCCCCATGCAGGCTGGGTCACTCTGGGACCTCTCCCCAGCTGCCTCAAGCTGTCCTCTGACAGCCCTGGGGATGCTCCAGGTCTGTAGCAGTGCTGGTGGGTTTGGGAGCAGAGTGGCAGGGCACAGGTAGGCATGAGAAGTGTGGAGAAACCTCCATAGCACCCCTACCCCAGGAACCTGGGCTGGGCTGGGGCCAGGGTGCACTGTGACCCTGTGCAGATGGCCAGAAGTGGTGTCAGGAAACGGGGAATGAAAGCACTCCCAGCATAACAGAGGGGCTGGAGCTGCTCCTCAGAGCCAGCAGCTGGTTTGCCTTTTAGGGTCGGCAGCAAGCAGAAACAATTTCATGCAGATTCCAGGACCCATAATGGTTCTGGAAAGCTAGCAGGAACAAAAAGTGTTCTTCTCCTCTGCTGACCTTGGAGTGCTTTGGGGACTGTCTTTCAAAGCCATGTCCCTGCAGGGTTTCATCCTTACATGGGGAATACTTGACTGTCCCAGTGAGGTGGTGCTTTCTCTCTGTGTGTCTGTTTAGGTGAGAACTGCAATTGCTTATATTTGTGCTCAGACAGCCGGGGAGGTGAGAGTAGGCAGGGACCTGACAGACAGTCAAAAGCAGGTCTTTTCCTGTGTCCTGGAAAGATGAAGTGTTTCCCTAGGAATAGCCCCATGGATTACTCTAGGGTGACTCTGTGGAGCAGCTGGTTGTGAGCTGACAACAAACAACAAACTGGTGTGAAGTTACAGGGGGTTACAGGTTCACCACACACACAAGACTCCACACCTGAGGAGTTCATTGTAGGAGGAACCATCTCAGAAAGTCAGTTAAACTCTTCAGTGATTGTGTGGGTCAGGCCTACTTGGTCTGTATTGCCTCCTTTGCATAACAAATCCCTGGTTTATTGGTGCTAAAATTAATGCAGTGATCTCCTGGGGCTGTTGCTAAGCCATGGCTTGGGACAATGACACCAGGGTGGTGTTGGGTGCATGTTACTCTCTAATTAGAAAGTGGACTTTGCTGTGCTTCCTTGACAAATTGCTGACCTTTTCCATACATGAGGCTATTCTGAGCTCTGCTCCACGCTGATCAGATTTGCATCGTGGAGCACTTTGAATGTTGTTTGTGAGTGAAGCTCTTGTTCCTAAAGCTGTTTGTTCACGGGCACAGGAGAAAATCTGAACTTCCTTTGCTCCATGAGCACAGCT
>NW_005054499.1:78052-88514 GCF_000277835.1 Geospiza fortis | reverse complement strand
GCAGGCATATATCTGTGTTTATTTTTGCCCTCCAACAGCTAGTGAGACAGCTGAGCAGTATCCCACATCCAGCTCCACCACCACCCTGTACAAGTTTCCTGCTTCAGCAAGCCTTGTCCCCCCAGACTGGAGCCATCTGGCAGTGCTCAAACACCCTATTTACAGCTGCAATCCCATCATTATAGGGCAACACCTTGGTTAGCATTGGAAGGCGTTGCTGCCATCAGCCCAGCACGCTCCACACACAGCTGATGTTTACAGGGTGGTGCAAAGGATGAGCACATGCTCCCTGGCACCAGAGCATTGCCTGTGTTGTACAATCTGTGTCTGAGCCTCGATTAAAGGGGGGTTTAATGCATTTTAAAACTCTAACCCTGTGCTTCATAAGGGAGGCAATTCCCAGGTTCATCATTACAATCACAGTAAGAATTGTGGGCTTTTCTACTATTTCTTTTACTCCATTTCTTTTGTCCCACTTTCCTCTTCCCTGTCTCACAGCACCACATCTCAGAGACGAAGATGCTGCGTTTGCTTTGGTGCTGCCCAGGCTTCTACACCCCTGCCCAGCTCTGCATCTGAGAGCAGAACAAAGGGAGCAAACAGCTTATCTAACACAAATAACCCTGAGCAAACTTCCTGGGCCTGTTCTTGTTCTGTTGAAAAGGCAGCACAAAGTCTGTTCCCGTGTGCAGCCTTGGCCACGTGAGGCTCCTGGGCCCGGCTCTGCTGCACCCCCAGCTTGGGGAGCAGCACTCAGCTCCCAGTGTGCAGCAGGAACACAGATTTGGGGGAAAAGTGCTCAAAGTGTCCCTCTGCTTTAGGGTCCTCCTTGGTATATCATTCCTGGAGGGGTTTGTTTTTCACTTCTTCTTCTGACAGCATCAGGGTCAGGGTAGTGGTGCTCAGGAGGATTATTCTTTATCACTGGTAAAATCCCAGCCTTCTTCATTCAGGTTGTTTTTTCCTTCCTTTGTGTTTTCTGATGTCCTCTGAGCTTGTTTTACTGGACCACAGAGCTGAAGTGCAGCCCATTGAGAAACATGGCAGTTCCCTGCTCTGGCAGTGCCTTAGCCTCTAATGAGCAGGAGTGCTCATTACAGGTCCTCTTAGTACAGACACACCTTGGAAAGTTCCCTTCACCAGGGCTGGGACAGGGGAGGAGGAGAGTTGGAAATTTTATTTCATTCTTTACCAGCGAGAAAGGTCCCAGGTAGCTTCAGGGAGCAAAGGCAAGTGGGGTGGCAGAGAGGGCAGCAGTGGGTGAGAAGCAGCCAGGAGCTGTGTGGGGGTCAGGGGAGCTGCTGCCCAGTCAGGGGAGCACCTTGGGGGTGCCCCAGAGGGGAGGGACACTGGGGGGGCCAGCACAGTTCAGCACCCTGAACCAAACCCCCACGTGCCTGCCTGGTGCCCAGTAACAGACTGGGCATTGCCTTGTGCCCAGTAACAGACTGGGCATTGCCCTGTGCCCAGTAACAGACTGGGCACTGCCTTGTGCCCAGTAACAGACTGGGCATTGCCCTGTGCCCAGTAACAGACTGGGCACTGCCTGGTGCCCAGTACCAGACTGGGCATTGCCCTGTGCCCAGTAACAGACTGGGCATTGCCTTGTGCCCAGTAACAGACTGGGCATTGCCCTGTGCCCAGTAACAGACTGGGCACTGCCTGGTGCCCAGTAACAGACTGGGCATTGCCCTGTGCCCAGTAACAGACTGGGCATTGCCTTGTGCCCAGTAACAGACTGGGCATTGCCCTGTGCCCAGTAACAGACTGGGCATTGCCTTGTGCCCAGTAACAGACTGGGCATTGCCCTGTGCCCAGTAACAGACTGGGCATGCCACGCTGGAGGGCACGGAGCGGGCATGGCCTGGGTGGCAGCTGGTGACCGTGTCTGAAAAGGAACTTTGTTCCTCCTCAGTTGGTCACGTAGCCATGTGGGAGCACTGGATTTATTCTCCATCAGTCCTATCGGCACATACCAGGCTTGACAACAGCTGGGAGCTGTGTGGCTTGGCCAAGAATAGCCCTGGGGAGCTCTGGGCTGTGAGTCAGAGCTGTCTGGATCAGCTCCTGCCCTGGAGGCTGCCTCCCAACCTACAGCTGGCTCTGGGGAGGGGGTGCAGGGGCTGGGAGGGAGCTCGCTGACCATTAAATGCTGAACTGCAGATTGAGCTGTAATTGCTCCTTGTGAAGTGGGTGGGTTTGTGAAGAACTCAGCAGTGGAGGTGCTCTGCAGCTGACAGCTCCCTTGTAATTCAATGGGCTTGTCTACACTTGACAGCAACCCGGGTTTAAGGGTGTGATTTTGCAAGTGGAAAACTCCATGTTTAGGAATAACCAGGCTGAACTAAACAGGAGGAAGATAGTCTTGTTCTGGAGTTAATGCTCCAAAGAAAGCAAAGTAGTTCCACAAACCTGTTGTCTGTGAGGGAGATAAGCAGCAAGGAGAGATGTCAGGTCTCCTTCATGCCAAGCCCCAACAGGTGCTTGTGGAACACCCATCTGCCCCTGTAGCTTCTCTCTGGGGAGTGTTTATAGTCGGAGCAACACATGCAGAACAGTTTGCTGGGACGAGGCTCCACAGCCAAGGCACAGAGCAGAGTGCCCAATTCCTGCTTCCCTATGGAGCTGCTGCTTTTAACCTCTGGAGAAGTTCCAGGGTTTGAGCTGCCAGCAGCCCCTCAGGCAGAGCTTCCAGCCATGGTGAGGAATCCTGCTCTGGACCATGCAGGGCTGAGCGTGGGTCTCTGAAGGGCAGCTGGGCACACACAGATCTCCCTTAGGGTGCTTGGCTCTCAGATATCACAGTGGACACACAACCACGTGGCATGTGCATGGTTTTGGTCCCAACCCAAAACTTTTCATGCAGGAAATTTCTCCCTTTTTATTTTACACTTCACTTCCCAGGATGGTAGCAAAGCTTAGCTGCATGCTGACATGTCCAGGTTTTCTGAGTGGTGCCAAAGTTCTCCAGCTGTGAAGTGGAGAATAAGCCTGAAGGGCCTGATGTGTGCAGGCTCTTAGGGAAGTGCATGCAGCCCCAGAGCAGGAGCACAGCGTGGGTCTGTCCCCTGTGCTGACAGCAGCTCTTGGCTCAGTGCAGGGACTCTGGAGCTGGCAGGGTTGTGCAGGGACATCTCAGACAGCCTAAGCTGATACTGACCCACACCTCCCTGATCTCAGCAGGTGAAGGAGGGCCTCAGACCGGCACCATGACAGAGTGCTTCGATTGTGACAACTGCAAGGAGTCCCTGTATGGGCGCAAGTACATCCAGATGGACAATGGCCCCTACTGCATCCCCTGCTACGACGCGCACTTCGCCAACACCTGCGACGAGTGCAAGGAGCTGATCGGCCATGACTGCAGGGTGAGTAGAGGCCCTGCAGACAAGCAGGGTGAGTAGAGGCCCTGCAGACAAGCAGGGCAGCTCCCAAGGCCTTTGTCCCCTGCTCATGCTGGCTGTACTCCCAGGAGCTGTACTACGAGGACCGCCATTACCACGAGCACTGCTTCCGTTGCTTCCGCTGCGACCGCTCCCTGGCCGATGAGCCCTTCACCTGCCAGGGCAAGGAGCTGCTGTGCAACGACTGCTACTGCAGCGAGTTCTCCTCCAAATGTATCGCCTGTGAGAAGACTGTCATGCCAGGTAGGAGCAGCTGGACTGGAGCATTGCAGTCTGTTTCTGGTCCCTTGGTGTCAGCTGGGGCTGCAGGTCCAGCATGAGAACAGCATGGAAGAGAGTTGGGTCTCTGTTTTCCTGCCCTCCTGTCCTTTGTTTGTCCAGCAAGACAGCACTGCTGGACAAGCTGTGATCACCACAGCAGCCCCATCTATCTGTTCCCCTTTTTCATGGGGAAGTGAATGAGGGAGGAGATAACAAAGGGTTTCCTGGGCATTTTCTGCTGTGTGCTGGCAAGAAGAGACAGAATGACTGAAGATGTGTGAGTGTCTCTGGAGAAGGCCTGAGGCATAGGCGTGTGTGTCTTTACTTGGCTATTTTAGCACCATCATCAGATGTAGATTACGTCAGGCATCTCTGCCATGGCCTTTGTGCCAGTGCTGTGGACATGTTCCTGCAGCCCTCCCTTTGTGGCTGTGCTGTGGGCCTGAAGCCCCTCTCCAGCTCCATGTCCTGAACTGCCACAGGGAGGGGAACATAGAGCCAGGTGTGCAGGAGCACAGCTCATCCTGCCCAGGTCCCTGTGTGTGTGTGTGCTGCTCCCTTGTGTCACTGCAGGGCTCTCTTTGCAGGCTCCCGTAAGCTGGAGTACAACGGACAGACCTGGCACGAGCATTGCTTCATATGCAGCAGCTGCCAGCAGCCCATTGGGTCCCGGTCCTTCATCCCAGACAAGAAGGATTATTACTGTGTTCCCTGTTACGAGAGCAAGTTCGCTCCTCGCTGCACTCGCTGCAAAAAGGTACGTGTGGCCTGAGAGCCCAGAGCACCCAGCTCTGCTGCAGGGACAGGGAGCTCCCTGCTCCTGCCTGAGCCCTGTCACAGGAGGGTTCAGGTGCCAGCACCCCGGCTGGGCTGTTTCCCTTTGCCTGTGTGCCACCAGCACGTGCTCTCTCCCTGCAGACCCTCACCAAGGGAGGAGTGACCTACCGGGATGAGCCCTGGCACAAGGAGTGCTTTGTCTGCACGGGCTGCAAGACCCCCTTGGCTGGGCAGCAGTTCACCTCCCAGGATGACAACCCGTACTGCATCAAGTGCTTTGGGAACCTGTATGCCAAGAAGTGCAGTGCCTGCACAAAGCCCATCACAGGTGAGCAGAACAGCTCTCTGAGGAGCCCTGTGATGCCTGGGGTTGCTTCTGTCCCTTTGTCTGCATCTTTCACAGTGGTGAGCTGTGGGAGGAATTCCCTCTACCCACAGCTAAAGGCTCCAAAGTGACCCCTCAAAGCATGATCTCATGTCTCTAGCTTGCCTTTCTTGATACTGATGACCATATCCTATGAAAAGGACAGGGAAAACCTACAACAGCGCCTGGTTCAGGGAATCTGGACCTGCTGTACCTGCCTAAGGCAGGGAAAGTAAGGGATCCTCTTCTGCAGAGCCCCCTAAGAGAGTCTGGCTTCCTTCCTGCCCTCCCCCATTTGACCTTCCCCCCTGCACCTCCAGGTTCTTGCTGCTGGGAAGGCAGGAGAAGCTGTGAATCAGCTGGTGACTCAGAGGATGATTCTGGCTGAGGACAGCTCTCAGGCACCCACTTCCCCCCTGGTCCTTATCAGTTTGTTTCAGCCCTGGGGAGAAGAGGGTCACGGCTCACCAGTCCAACAACTGCCAGCAGAGAAAGGAAACTCCTGTGGATCCTCTGCAGGAGCCTGGCCTGAGCTGGTGGTAGGATGGCTCTTCCCAGGATTTGATTAAACCTCTGGAGAAGTTCCAGGGTTTGAGCTGCCAGCAGCCCCTCAGGCAGAGCTTTCAACCACTGTGAGGAATCCTGCTACAGACCATGCAGGGCTGAGTGTGGGTCTCTGACAGGCAGCTGGGCACACACAGATCTCCCTTAGGGTGCCTGGCTCTCAGATATCACAGTGGACACACAACCACGTGGCATGTGCATGCTTTTGGTGCCAAACCAAAACTTTTCGTGTTTGAAAAGTTCTGTCTGACTTCATCCACTGTGATGGTGCAGCTCCTGTCCCAGCTCCTCCTACGGGAGAAAATCATGATTCTGGTCCTAATGTGTCAACCCTGCAAAGTCTGCTCTGAAGCAATTTTAGTGCTTTTCCCCCACCAGAGTGGAGATCCGCATTATTTGATCTTGGGCTGTGTTTTGGGTGCCACCACCAGTGCTGTCTGTGAAGACCTGACCTGGAGATGAACAGTCTCCTCAGGAAGCTCAGCCCAGTTTCCCCAGAGCCTCTGACACTGCCCTCTGTCCCTCCCACAGGTTTTGGTGGTGGCAAATACGTCTCCTTCGAGGACCGTCACTGGCACCACAACTGCTTCAACTGCACGCGCTGCAGCACCTCGCTGGTGGGGAAGGGCTTCATCCCCGACAACGACCAGATCCTGTGCCGTGACTGCAGCAGCGACCTGTGAGCCCCCGAGGGCGGGCACGGCGGGCCAGGGCCTTCCTCTGCTCTCCTTTGTGCCACGTTCCCCAGCAGCACTGCGGGGGCAGAGCACGAGGCACAGGAGATGGGGGCTGACCCTGAGCTGTGGTGTGTTCAGGGGGCTCCTGTGGCCCCTCCCTGAAGGCTAGAGTATGCTGTGCTATGGCTCTGTGCAGTCAAAGCTAAATAAAGCTGAAAAAGGAGCTTTGAGACCCCCCCATTATTTACTCTTTCTTTTTGCTTCCAGTCTAACCAGGCACGAGCCCAGGCCCCCAGCTGAGCAAAGGGCAGGAGTGGCTTTGGCACTGGGCTGCTGGATCTGTGTGCTGGCAGATGTATTCACCCCTTGGCATTGCCCTCTTTTCTTTCTCCACATGCTTCCCTCGCTCTAGGTGACACAAGGCAGTGTCTTGGGGCCATGCAGCTTGGCCACGCTGGCTTTGCACAGCCTTCCCATATGCACAGCTGGCCCAGGCATGAAGGGCACTGTCTTCTGTTCTAGAGGTTTGGGGACACCAGGCTGGAGTGTGGCCAGGAGAAGAGCATACATCCTGTCAGATGGGATCTACCTGTGGAATTCTGTAGCACCTGACTCTTTGCAGGCCAGACCCTTTGCTCAGCACCTCCTTGGCAGTGCTCTCTTAGCTGTGAATGAGGAGTTCAAGTCACTTGTAGGTACAGAGCATTCAGCCCACCCACACCCACCCCATTGCCATCCACCTGTGCTGTGACCTCCATGGCTGGGGTGGCTGAGCCTGGGAGTGCTGGCCTGCTGATGCTCAGGTGCATCTGGCAGAGCCCTAGAGAAGGGCATGCTGGAGGCTGAGAGCACTCAGGGCTTTATTCCTTCTCCATCCCTCTCATGAGGATCCATGGGATGGGCACAGCTATCAGAGCACCAGAGATAGTTAATTCAGAGAAGGGAGAATTGCCCACAGACTGTGCCTGTGATTAGCAGCTGCTGGGAGGGTCTGCAGGAGCACAGGGCTGCAGCACAGAGAGCAGCTGAGGGGGCAGCAGGATGTCCACAACCTGCTCCTCCAGGGCTGCCTGTGTCCTCTCATGAGGATCCATGGGATGGGCACAGCTATCAGAGCACCAGAGATAGTTAATTCAGAGAAGGGAGAATTGCCCACAGACTGTGCCTGTGATTAGCAGCTGCTGGGAGGGTCTGCAGGAGCACAGGGCTGCAGCACAGAGAGCAGCTGAGGGGGCAGCAGGATGTCCACAACCTGCTCCTCCAGGGCTGCCTGTGTCCCCTGTGCTAAGCAGGGAGTGGTGGCTCCTTCCAGCCACACTCATCCTTCCCTGGGTCCCAAACAAGAAGCGAAGCAAAGCAAAGATGGCACCTGGGGGGTGGGAGGGGGATGACTTTGCATTGCCCAGGTCCCAGTTGGCCCTAACTGCAAAACAGGGTGTCTTGAGCCATCCCAGACTCACATGAGGCCTTGAGCAATCCCTGCCCAATGGCTGAGCTGGCCCTGGGCTGAGGCCCCTCCCAGTGGGATGCTCCTGCCTGCCTTGTCTCTACATCTTTCTGCTTCTGTCTCACTGGGACACTTTTGCCAACCCTGCTTTCCTGCTTAGTCAGCCACATGCTTTTCTGAAAACCTGTTCTTGTGGGTGTTTTCCGTTTTGTACTCATTTGTCATAAATATCCATCATTTTGTACACAACTACAGGATAAAGGGGCTAGCCCCCCACCCGGGCTTCACTTAGGAACAGAAAATGTTATGCATGTTGAAGTGTTATTACTCTGTGTTCAGATCCTTGTTGAATCCTTGTTTGGAAGCTTTGATGACAGCAAATCAGAGTTTGTGGGTTTGCTATTATGAGAGGAACTTGGAGCCATCTCCAGAAGGAATTGTCCTAAACCTCAGCGTCCTCTGTATTTCCTACAGCTTTATACAATAAACTGTTTTCGTGACACTTTCTCTTCTGTGTCTCTTGAACAACAGGCACAGGGCAGAGTGCTGAGTGTGTGCTGGGCTCTGCTCAGCCTTGCCTCACCCCTGATCCCATTCTGGGGACTGGCAGCCCCAGCTGCTCCTGCCTGCCTTCCCAAAGCACAGCCCCCCCAGCCCTGCCGGCCCTGTGGGTGTGACACAGCAACAGCACCTCCCTCCTGCTGCTGAGTGGCTGCAGTGGCCTCCTGGGGCTGGGGCTGTCCATCTGTCCGTGCTTGTTTTCTGTCCAGGCAGGCAGTTCTGCAGGACAGGCCCCAGCAGGACGTGGGGTGCTGCTCTGTGCTTGCAGGCTGGCTGTGGGACTGTGGGCATCCCTGTGGTACTGACCCAGCCCTGCTGTGCAGAGCAGCCTCTCTGCCCTGCAGTGAGCACTGCCTGCTGACCCTGCAGTGTGCATTGCCTGCCCTGCAGTGAGTACTGCCTCTCTGCCCTGCAGTGAGCACTGCCTGCTGACCCTGCCCTGCAGTGAGCATTGCCTGCTGACCCTGCAGTGTGCATTGCCTGCCCTGCAGTGAGTACTGCCTCCCTGCCCTGCAGTGAGTACTGCCTGCCCACACCACCACATTCCAAGGGCACTCCTTGGGTAGATGTTGCTGCAGCCTCCAGCCAGGATATCCGTGGTCTCTCTTGGCAGCCTTCCCTGAAGTGCTGCACACTCTTTACTCATGTTTAACAGTCAGGGAGCCATGTATCCCCTAACATATGAAACTATTTGCCACAGATCCTTTACATTTACCAACAGCTGCCATGACTTGCTCTGGACTTGCCCGCCCCAGCCCTCCCAGCACAGAGGCTGGGCTCCCGTGGGTGCTGCTCTGGTGGCAGGATGGGCACAGCCCATGGGGTGCCTCTGTAGGACCATGGCACTGGTGTGTGCACATTCCTGGCTCCTTCAAAGGCTCTGCTCTGCTGGCTGATGGAGCTCTAGCACAGTTTTTGTTGCTGCTGCTGCCCTGTGACCTGGGCTGGGCTCTGGTGCTGTGCTGGGCCTTGGAGGGTGACTGAGCAGCTCCAGCCCCGAGGTTCCCAGCTGAGCCTGTCCTCCAGCAGCAGCAGCAGCAGCACAAGCTGGGCTTTCTGCAGGGCTGTTTCCAGGGATTAACCGCAGAAGGTTTTGTACAAGGGGCCCCCAGGCTCCTCTTTCAGTCAGCCTCCAGAGCCTCACGTTTTTAGCCAAAAAAGGAAATGACCCAGCTGCACGTAGCACTGGAACATCTGGATTTTATCCCTGTCATGAATGGGTCATGGCTGAACATGGCCCGGTGCCTGATTTACAGGAGGGGGAGGGTGATGTCATGCACAAACATCCCCCGAGACTCCGGAGTGTGGGTCTGAAACAGTCATGGAAATTTTATCAAGCATGAGGAGCAGTGTGAGGGGGATCAGGCCAGGGCTGCTGTGCTAGTGAGGTGGGAGTGGGGCAGCACTGCAGGGGTAGAAAGAGACCCTGGCACTGACCAAATCTGCCCAAGCTGTGCCCTCCTGCACCACTGTGGATCAGGGACAGCGTTTGCAGCCCCAATGGGCAGAGCCAGGTTCAAGCCACTGCCTGGGAGTTCTGTGCAGGGCCAGGAGCTGGACTTAGATGATCCTCATGCATCCCTTCCAGTTCAGGATATTCTGTGGCTCTCTACATTTCTGCTCCCAGCCTCTGATACGCTGCACTGCTGCCCCAAAATGAAACAGCATCTCTTGGGGCAACTTTCTCCCACCTCCTCCCATGTGCACTGCCACCTGTGGGGTGAGCAGGAGGGTGGGCATGCAAGGGCTGGACTTGTCCCACCTTGACCCTCCTGATGCCAGCAGCCCAAAACAAGGAGGCCATGTGGTTGTGTGGGACATTGCTGGATTTCAACTCCTTCCCTTCCCAGAGATGAAGTTTCATGCAAAGAGAAATGAAAGAACACGAAGTTCAGAATCATATCTCTGTTTTTATTTTCAGGCAGGCATTCATGAAGAAAAGTGATGTACTTCAGGGCAGCCTATAATGCAAGGGAGTAATTACAGACAATATTCATACCTGCAGCATCATCCTCTCCTCAGTGAAGGATCATCTTTGTCTTCCATTAATTAAAACAAAATTTTTTCTTGCTTTTGGCTTAGAGTTATTGTGCATGGCAGAAAAAATACGAATAATTCATTCACATACAGTGAGTCAAAACGTAATTACAGCTTTGCATTTGGCAATGTTGGGGCAAGACACCCTTGGATGCAGGGTGGATCTGAAGAAGGGATTTGAAAACAAGTGGGGTGTCTGTGGGAGGATTCGCACCGCGATTGTGGGGCTGAAAGCAAAGCCTGCACTGCTGGGCACCGAGGCACCGGCCGCGGGGAGCTGCGGGCGCGTCCCGCACGGCTCGGCCCGGCTCAGCACAGCCCGGCCGGGCTCAGCACGGCACGGCCCGGCTCGGCACCGAGCAACGCTGCTGCG
>NW_005054499.1:63948-76989 GCF_000277835.1 Geospiza fortis | reverse complement strand
CTTCCCTTCCCTTCCCTTCCCTTCCCTTCCCTCTGTTGTTGTCCATGAAATCACAGCCTGCGTAAGGAAGAGCTCAGTGCCATCTCCGGGCCAAATGAATTTGCTGAGTTTTACAACAGACTGAAGCAAATTAAGGAATTTCACCGGAAGCACCCAAATGAGGTGAGTTGATACCTGGTCCGTAGGAACAGGTGAGATGTGCTCTGTTGGGTCTCTCCCTACAGGAAACAGAGCTTTTGTTTCCCCAGTTTATTGCATTAATACACAAGTAGTGAGAACACTGAGCACAGCTGCTCAGGGTCAGGAGCATGTGAGGGAGCAGCACAGGACACTCACCCTGTTCCCTGCTAGAACAGGGATGTTCAGCTGAGCTGGGATCAGATCTCACCTTTCTCGTGTTGGCTAAAGCCACACTTCTACCTTTGTGCAAAAAGAGAAGTGACAAAGCTTTGAGTCTCTTTTCTGTTTGCAGTTTCATTATGTGCCACCTTGTGTGATTTTATATTAGTTATTCTGGGACAGGAGCTGAAGTAAATCACTGTGTGCCTTGCAGATCTGTGTTCCTATGTCAGTGGAGTTTGAGGAGCTGCTGAAGGCCAGAGACAACCCCAGTGAAGAAGCTCAGAGTAAGTTTGTAATTTGCTCCAGCTCTGGCATTATTTAATGGGTTGTTTGATCTGGTTTGCATGTTTCAGGGCATCACCTCCCTTTCACTAAATAAATTCTGAAAATTCTCCTGTCTAAATGTTTCTGAACTGCAGTTTATGGAATGTTCCCCAGTGAGGCTGCTGTTCCTGAGGAATGTTCTGGTGCTTGCAGCTGGGGCTGCTCAATGAGTGTCAGAGGCATGATAGCCCCTTCCTTAAGCATAAATGACTTCACAGCTGATCCTTTTCCAGTTCAAAAGCAGTTGTATATTAAGTAGGGAATATTATAGTAGGGAAAATAAAGCTTTAATAATAAGTAGGGAATGTTAAAGTAGGGAAAATAAAGCTTTTCCTGATCTTTCCTTCAGATCTGGTGGAGTTCACAGATGAGGAAGGGTATGGGCGATACTTGGATTTGCATGATTGTTACCTCAAGTACATTAACCTGAAATCATCAGAGGTAAGTGGCTGCTGTGTGTGGCCTCGGGGATCTCCAGGCCCTGCACAGGCTGGGGCTTCTCTTTTCTGGGAGCTGGATGTTAATTTGGCCATGTATGAACTCTGACTCAGACTTTCTGTTCTTAGAAATTGGATTATATCACTTACTTATCCACATTTGACCAGCTCTTCGATATTCCCAAGGAGAGAAAAAATGCTGAATATAAGAGGTGAGCCTGTTTGCCTGCCTGGTGAGAAGGAATTTGCTTCTGAAGTGTCCAGAGATTATAATTAACAGTCAAACTTAACTCACATAAATTGGGTCCCTGAGCTCAATCATGTGTCTGAGCCCCAAGCAAACTTGGAGAGATGTGGAGAGCCACATTCAGCTTGGAGGAAGAGCTTTAATGTACCCTTGGAACTGTTATGTCAAGAAAATCCTGTGTGGAAAACTGGCCTGACCTTGGTCACGTCCCTCTGCAGCACGGGAGGGTGGTGCCTGTCCGAAGATGTGGTGAGAGGGTGACAGTGAATTCCCTGTGCTCATGATTCCCCTGCCAGGTATCTGGAAATGCTCCTTGAGTACCTGCAGGATTACACAGATCGAGTGAAGCCATTACTGGACCAGAATGAACTTTTTGGGAAAATCCAGACGGAGTTTGAGAAGAAGTGGGAGAACGGCACGTTCCCGGGCTGGCCGGTGAGCACCTGAGCCTGGCTGATGTTCTGTGTTTGGGAGGAGGCTGTGGGAGTCATTTGTGCTGGGGGGACCATGACAGTGAGGCTGCAGCTCTGTGTTTAAATTCATACTGACCTGAATTTAAAACCCAGCATAATTGGTTTAAAACGAGCATTGTTTCAGATTGGCTTATTTTGCGTCTTTACTACTGCTCCATTTTCAGTTTAGGAAGAGGATTTTTCTCTGTGAAATGAACTGCTTTACTAGAGATTAAAATGCTCTATGGCCACAAGTGTTGTAGTTTGTTGTGCAGCTCTTGCATGTGTTTTTTTTTTTTTTTTTGGCAGAAAGAGACCAGCAGTGCCCTCACCCATGCTGGTGCCCACCTGGACCTCTCGGCCTTCTCCTCCTGGGAGGTAATTTTCCAGTGCTCTGCACCTACTACCACATTTTGAGCAGATGGAAGTTCAGCAATTTGGGTTTTTTGTGTAGTTTTAGTGCTGTATTTTTGTCCCTAGCTCTGTGCTTCCTGGGTAAAACTTTGATGGTGCTGATGGTGTGATTTCTCCCATTGCGGGGGGTGTAACTTGAAAGACCTGGTTAGATTTGTCACATTCCTCATTTTCCTGGGAGCAGGGGTACACTGTTGACAGTCCTTTCTTAAATGCTGTTCATCAGGGTTTTTTCATCATTAATAACCTAATAGATATACTTAGCTATATTTCATAAGCTATATTTATTTGCTGTATTTAGCTATATTTACTAAGATAAAGTGGGCTATATCTATATTGTATGTGTTGAACAGCTTGTCTCTTACAGTGGTTTATTTAATTGAACAGGAATTGGCCTCCCTGGGACTGGACAGGTTAAAATCAGCTTTGCTGGCTCTGGGGCTGAAGTGTGGCGGGTAAGGTGCAATTTTGTAGAGTTCCCTTCAGTTTTTGAGGTGTTCCTGTATCACATTTCTGTATGGGATACTTGTGTGGTTATCTCTGTTGTACTAGAATTACCTTATTGATGTTTGAAAGACAAAACATTAAGAACCAAGCAGTGGGATCTGCTGCTCTGAACTGCTCCTGTACAGGAGTCTCTGGTACAGTAGACTTTGACTTGAGGAATGAAGACAAAGATAAAATGAATCTCATGGTTTCCTAAAAGCTAGATTTAGATTTTTATTGCATGAATTCAATTCTCAGGAAATTAAAACTGCAGTCTAGACTCATCCCTTCCCTGCTTCTCTGCAGGACTCTGGAGGAGCGTGCCCAGAGGCTTTTTAGCACTAAAGGCAAATCCCTGGAAGCACTTGATCCTTCCTTGTTTGCTAAGAATCCAAAGACAAAAGGAAGCAAAAGGTGAGTTCTCAGAGGTCATTCTGAGGCTGGCAATGTTCTCTCTTCTTGGATGAGGAGTGTTCTATAATCACCACTCCTGTGTAGTTAGGACAGGGATTCTGGAGCATTAGAAGCTTTTCATGTTGGACCAAACAGTGGTGAACCAAACAGAAGGAACCAGAGCTGAACTCGTGTGTTTAATGAAGATACCTCATCTGTTTCAGGGACACTGAAAGAAATAAGGATCTTGCATTCCTGGAAGCTCAGATTTATGAGTATGTGGAAGTTCTTGGGGTAAGGATTTTATTTTGTTTTTAAGCTTTTTATTTCAGAGCTGTCAAATAGCGACTGGAATGTTGTCCTTATCTTTAGATAGTGCTTTCATAGACAGTATCACATCAGTGTGCTGCACCACATCTATTTTGTGCATAAGTCATACAGTACTGCAAACCTTTACTTTGGTCTGCCTTGCTCCTTGTTTTTAGTGGTGGGGGATTGTTTTCAGGGGAGTGGCTGCTGCTGTAGTAACATTGGAAGTGCTAATAGGTGATACAAGGTTTCATTCTTTACAAATAGGAAATGTCAGGGTACTACAAACTGAAACTGTTTGGCTGTAAGTAAGGTGGGAGTTCTCTGCTTCACATTGGTCTTCTGTTTCCTCCCTCTGTGCGCTGAGTTTTTCACTACAAGATTTTGGCCTGACTTTTTGCTGCCATGGTGTGTGGACAATCCCTTCCTTTCTTCCCCTCCAGGAACAAAGACACCTCACCCATGAGAACGTGCAGCGCAAGCAGGCACGGACAGGGGAGGAGAGAGAGGAGGAGGAGGAGGAGCAGATCAGTGAGAGTGAGAGTGAAGATGAAGAAAATGAAATCATTTATAATCCTAAGAATCTGCCTCTTGGTTGGGATGGGAAGGTAACTGAGACTTAGCAGGCCTGGAGAAGTGGGACAGGTCACTGACTCCCCACTGCTTCTCTGTTTGAGCTTCTTTGCCATGTGAGCTAATCCTGCTGTGTCCTTGCTCCAGCCCATCCCATACTGGTTGTATAAACTCCATGGACTGAACATCAACTACAACTGTGAGATTTGTGGTAACTACACCTACCGAGGGCCCAAGGCTTTCCAGAGGCACTTTGCAGTAAGTGACATTCACTGCAGGAACAGCCCTGAATTCATTCATTCAGTCATTGTAATGAGTCACTGCTGAGTCCTTGGGGTCCCTGAGCAGCATTTTTGCCATGTGGGTCTGAGCTTGTGCTGCAGGGCCATGCAGAGATGGTGTTAGGCATACAGAAATCTCTTCTGCTACCATCCCTGCCCATTTGAACACCCACTGCTCAGGTCTGATGGGTGCAGTGGGGCTGTGTTACTGTCTGCAGGACAAGAAAATAATGTTTTTAAAGAAGACTGGTAGATTTGTACTGTGGTAGCATGTCTTGCACCCTGTTCAGATGTTAATGTCTTGTGGTGTTGCCTCTCACACTGGTCTCATCTCTTCCCCAGGAGTGGAGACATGCCCACGGGATGCGGTGCCTGGGCATTCCCAACACAGCACACTTTGCCAATGTCACACAGATTGAGGATGCAGTCTCGTGTAAGTAGTGATGGCAGGGTAGGGAACATGTTAAAGAGCACCACCTTTTCTGAAGGGGTGGCTTTGGACCTTGGTCTCATGTCCCATCCCAAAAATCTATTTGAAGGCTTGTTTGCTGCAGCTCAGTGCCTTTCAGTGAGCACACAGTGGAATGATAACTTTGTAATGGGTGTTAGGTACATCCCTGGATTTAAAAGGGATGGAAAAAATCTCATTGTGTATTATTTAGAAACCAGTATCTCGAGGGAGGTGTCATAGATCCTGTTTGACTTTATGTTTGCAGTGTGGGCGAAGCTGAAACAGCAGAAGGCTTCAGAGAGGTGGCAGCCTGATACAGAGGTGAGCAGTGAGAGGCACTCAGTGTCTCCCCACCGTGTCCATGGGAACCCCTTGTTCTGGGTGTGAGCAATGCCTCACTTACTCTGGTGTCTTTTCCTAAACTTCTGTTCCAAAGCCATTTTTCAACAGGGAACAGGGCAAAAGTGGGAAGTAAAATCTGTAGTACAACCTCTAATGACTCTGACCCTGGCTGAGCTCTTCTCCCAGGACCTGCTGCCAGATCCACTGCCTGCCTTCCTGCACAGAAGTTCTGGCAGGGTGCTCATGTTCAGTGACTGCTCTTGGAACTAACATTTGAGTGCTGTCTCTAAACTGTGCTTCTGTTCCAGGAGGAATATGAGGATTCCAGTGGGAATGTGGTGAATAAAAAGACCTACGAAGACCTGAAGCGCCAAGGGCTGCTGTAGCTGTCCCCAGGTGATGGATCCCACATCTGCAGAGAGAGTGGATCTGGCAGCAGCTTTGACTTCTTCATTGTCTGGATTTTGTATGTGCATGAATATAGATTTCAAGAATACTTTATAGAGTCACTTTCTAGTAAGCCCCTTAGACTTGTGACATTGTTTTATATTAAAAAATACCTTGAAAAATAAAGTCATTGTAATTTAGGAAGTGCTGAGAGACTTGTCTTCTTTCATATGCTGGAAGGAAGAGTTTTGATTACAGTGTGTTTAAAATGCTTTTTACACAGCTGTCAGAAAATTCCTTCTCTCATTTCCACTCTGCTGGAAATGTTCATGGTGAGGGTTCACTGAAGCACATGGACACTGTGTGCTGACAGGTACTGGTCCTATTTCTAGATCTTGTTGTGAACTTGTGGTTTTCTTTAAAAAACAAGCTCACCTGGCTTACAGAACTGTTCTTACCTTGGGTCTGTCTCCTTGGGGAGCTTTGACCATTGTTTTTTTCAGAGAACTACCAACTGAGCTTCAAGTTTGGCTCTGGGGTGATTTCTGTGGCACTGCTGTTGGCTTGAGTGTCCTGGTAGGTCATTCATGTGCAGATCCTTCTGTGGTGCTGGAGGATGGAGATGGGAACAGAGACTGTGTTTAGAGGTGCCTGTTGTGGCTTTAGGAGCATCCTTGGCCCCTGGTGTCACACTTGGAGATGTCTGTACATACCCCATGGACTCATGATGCCTCAAGAATTGCAGCTCCACTGTGCAGAGGCCACTCACACACATCAGGTGTGGCAGTGGCACTTGTGTCCCCCGGTCCCCTGAGTGCAGAGGTGGCTTGTGTGACATGTCCAGCCTCACAAGCCCTTTGTGTGACATGTCCTGTGGTGGTGTTCACAGGGGTCTTAGGATAAGGGAAGAGATGAGGATTTGACTTCATGTTTCAGAAGGCTTGATTTATTATTTTATTATATATATTATATTAAAACTATACTAAAAGAATAGAAGAAAGGATTTTTTCAGAAGGTTAGCTAGGAATAGAATAGGAAAGAATGATAACAAAGGCTTGTGGATCGGACTCTCTGTCCGAGCCAGCTCACTGTGATTGGCCATTAATTAGAAACAACTAACATAAGCCAATCAAAGATCTACCTGTTGCATTCCACAGCAGCAGATAACCATTGCTTACATTTTGTTCCTGAGGCCTCTCAGCTTCTCAGGAGGAAAAATCTTAAAGAAAAGATTTTTCATAAAAGATGTCTGTGACATGTCCAGCCTCACAAGCCCTTTGTGTGACATGTCCACCTCACAAGCCCTTTCCCCAGTGCTGTACAGGGACATTTGTGTCTCTGTCCCTGCGGAGCTGCATGTGACACTTCCCTGGGGCCAGGCTGCCAGGGGTGGGGCTGTGCCACAGCAGCTGCTCAGAGGTGCTCCAGTGCTGGCAGTGCCTGCAGCTGTGCTGGGGCTTCAGGAGCAGCAGACGGGTGAGTCAGTGCTGTGGGGTATTTCCCTGCCTGGGGGGAAGCTTGTTCTGGGATGAGGCTGTGTCAGGCAGATTTTGGTTCCTTGCCTGCTCTGGGCTCAGTGAGGATGTCCAGAGCTGTTCTGGGCTGGTTTGCAGGGTGAGGTGCCAGCTGGCTCCTTCTGTCACTCTGAGGGAATGGCCTTGGAGGTCTCTGAATGAGCTTCAGCCCCTCCAGGTCCTGGGGGAATGGTGACTCAGCCTAAATCATAAAACAGGAGGGGAGTATTACCATTCTCCTTGGAGCCTGTTTGGGGTCACACCTCCACCATTTCCTTAGCAAAACAGCTCAACATTTGGAATGCAAATAGAGGATGGAGAGCCAGGTGCCATCTTCACTTGAACTGCTTCGTGGTGGCACTTTTCCCTGTGTCACCCTGAGCCCTGCTGGTGGCAGTTTCTGCAGGGCTGTGAGCCCCAGGGAGTTGTTGCCACACCAACAGCACACACAGAGCTCCCCGGGGCTCCTGATCCCGTCAGCAGCCTCGGTGGATTCCTGGAGCCGCCCAGGAGGGGCTGTCCCGGGGCTGAGCATTGCAGGGACAGCACAGAGCTGTCCTGGGGTGTCCCCCCTGCACCTCGGTGAGCTCTGACCCCTCTCCCCCTGCCAGCTCCAGGTGCAGCTGCTGGAGGATGAGGATGGCGGGACACCGATGGCTCGTTCCCCCTACTCGAGGTAAGGGGGCTGTGGTACAGCACAAGGAGCAGTGTCTGTCTGTCTGTCTGTTCCCCATCCTGGCTCCATCTCTGCTCCAGCTGTTGGGGGCTGTGCCAGAGGCCTCCCTGAGGTCACCTGGGGCTTTGGGGAGGTGGAGGAGATCCCTGCTTGTCTGTTCAAGGATGTGCTGCTGGGTGGGTAAGGCAGACAGCAGGTGTGGTGCTCTCAGGCATTCCCACTCCATTCCAGGCCTGCTGCTCTGCATCTTGGCTCTGCAGCTCTGTCTTCAGGACTCTCCTGCCACAGCAGGTGAGTTCTGGATCCCAAGGGGAAATCTGGGGTGCTGCAGGGAGTGGGGCAAAGGCAGAGTGGTGCACCAGGGGCTTTGTGCCTGTCCTCTCCAGGCTGTGCTCTGTAGGACAGAGCTGCAGGATGGGTGAGAAACCTTTCCCCATGGTTTAGCCCCCATAGAGCCTGTTCTTCCCAGGCAACATGGCTGGAAGTGGGAGGGAGAGGCTGTTGTGACATCCACACAGCGCTGCTGTGGTGGCTGCTGGCCCTCACCTGCTTCTTGGGCTGCCCCGTTGGTGGCTGCAAGTGGACTCTGTTGGGGACATCCTGAGTCTGATTGCCATTTCAACTCCCAGCCACAGTGTGACAGACGCTTCCCACAGGTCCCTCTGGACCGTGCCATGGCTCAGGAAGGGACACATGGCTTGCTGAGCACGTTGTTCCTTCCTTGGTGTCTCCTTCACCAAGCAGGAGCTTTTTGTTTTCCAGCACACAGCACAGCTGCCAACACCATGGTGATGGCCACCAAGGACACCGCAGCAGCCACCAAGAAAGCCTTGGTAGGAGCAGTGACCACCAAGAAGGTGGCTGTGACCACCAAGAACACTTCAGTGGCCACCCAGAATGCTGCAGTGGTGACGGCCACCAAAAATGCCATGGTGGTGGCCACCACCAAGAATGCTGCAGTGGTGGCCACTGCCAACACCTCTGTGGCCACCAAGAACGCATTGGCAGCCACCAAGGACACCTCAGCAACCACCAAGAATGCCATGGTGGTGGTGACTACCAAGGAGGCCTCGATGGCCACCAAGAACAACTTGGCGGTAGTCAGGGCCACCAAGAATGCATTGGCAACCACCAAGGACACCTCAATGGTGGCCATGGCCACCAAGAACACCTCAGTGGTGACCATGGCCACCAACAGCACCTCAGCAGCCACCAAGAATGCTGTGATGATGGTGGCAGCTACCAAGGAGGCCTCAGCATCCACCAAGAACACCTCAGTGGTGACCATGGCCACCAAGAACACCTCAGTGGTGACCACGACCACCAAGAACACCTCAGCAGCCACCAAGAATGCCGTGGTGGTTGTGGCAACTACCAAGGAGGCTTCAGTGGCCACCAGGAACACCTCAGTTGTGGTGGTCACCAACAATGCCACGGTGGTGGCCACCAACACCTCTATGGAGGGAGCAGAGGAGACAATGGTAAGGCAAGGAATGGAAAGAGGGGTATTGCTGGGCTGTTGCAGCCCCATGGGCAGCGTCACCTGCCTGGCTGGTTGGTCACAGGAGTGCCATGGGAGCATCTCCTGTGGTGGAAGGGAGCACAGAGGGTGGCCAGGTGGGGGTGGCCCCTGCAGACAGCGAGGCTGTGGTTGGGGACAGCCCTGCAGTGCTGCAGGGTGACACCCTGGTGTCTCTCCAGCAAACCTGCCAGAGCTTTCAGTGCTCGGGAGAGAGGTGTTACCAGGATGGAGCCCACGCCAACAGAACAGCCACCTGCCATAACGAGACTCACTGCCAGGTACGAGCTGCCAGGGGGCTGCAGCAGGGAAAACCTCCCCTTTCTCCATCTCAGCAATAATCCACACTGCTCTATTAAATCTGCCTCCATCTTCCTCTCCTCTCTGACAGCCTATCAGTTATTTCTGTTTTTTTATGGCAGCCCCTCTCCACACTCACTTTATCCCTTGGCTCTGCCCCTTCCTTGCAGCTCTATCGTTCCTCCAGCACGAACTACACGGCGGGCTGCAGCAGGGGGTGCAGTGCAGAGCCCTGCAGCACCAACAGCAGCAGGCAGCAGTGTGCCCTGGAGTGCTGTGCTGGCCCTCTCTGCCTGCAGCTCAACGCCACTGCCTATGGTATGGCCCAGCTTTGTTCTGCCTTCTGCTGCTGGGCACAATCCAGAGGGGTTGTGGCTGCTTCTGCCTCTCTGCTGGGCCCACCCTGTCCTTGGGTGAGGGGCAGGGTGGCCCTGGCAGTGCTGGTGGCTCTGGCCAGCAGTGTGCCCTGGAGTGCTGTGCTGGCCCTCTCTGCCTGCAGCTCAACGCCACTGCCTATGGTATGGCCCAGCTTTGTTCTGCCTTCTGCTGCTGGGCACAATCCAGAGGGGTTGTGGCTGCTTCTGCCTCTCTGCTGGGCCCACCCTGTCCTTGGGTGAGGGGCAGGGTGGCCCTGGCAGTGCTGGTGAATCTGGCCCTGTGTGGGCTGTGTGCAGCCTCACAGGGCTCCTCCTGTGCCTGCAGGTGACGTGCCACCCACCACCACCACCACAGCGCCCCTGACAACCACCAGCACCAGCAGCACCCCTCGGGCTCCCCCCCAGAACGTAGGTACCCCAGCAGGAGAGGCTGCTGCACCCACGGGGTCTGGGGCTGCTGGCGTGGCTGAGCTCCCCCCTGAGCCAGGGGACAGGAAAAGGTCCCCCCTCCATTTGATTTATGGGGTAAATGCTGGCTCTGGAAGGCAACAAATCCTGAATGAGCACTGGAATGAGCACTGGAATGAGTATTTACTGGAAGAAAGGAGCCCATAAGGAGCCCTGTGCAGTGGGCCTTGTCCCTGTCCATCGGTCCTGTTCCCCAGAGCAGCACTCACACCACCTCAGGCAGCTTGACCTGACCATGGGATGGATGAGCCTTCCTGCAGCAGCACCCACTGGGCTCTGCAGCCCTTTCCTGAGCCTAGAGGAGGAGAAGGTGCTTATCTCTGCAGAGCCCTCTTAAGAGGAAGGAAAAAGAGGCTTGAAACTTTCTTGCTCTGGGGGTCTTTCAGTAGTTTCTTGCAGTTTCAGAATACTCCTTTATCTCTGGATCTAAAATGCCTGATAGCACAAAAACCAGCAGAACAGAGGGGGGTGGAGAGAAGCCCAGGGCTGTCTTAAATGCAGTTTTTGTCCTGATGGACAGATGGTGTCTCCCTGTCCTTTCTCTCACAGGGCAAAGTGTGTGCAGCATTTTCCTGTCATGGGGACCAGTGTTTCAAAGGCAGGAAGACCACCACTAGATGCATTTTGGGACAGGACTTCTGTGAGGTATGGCCTGGGGCTGCAGAGCACTGTGTTCCTGTAATGCTAATACTAAAGGCATGACCCCCAGGCTCATGTCTCTCTCCTTCCAGATGAAGAAGATGGGCTTGAATTACATGGCAGGATGTAGCAAAGCCTGCAAGGCTGCCAAACCAGTCTGTGCTGGCGGGATGAAGGCTGCCTGCTACCAGGAGTGCTGCCCAGCCACCCCAAAAGGCAGCTGTCTGAAACTGGATGGCAAAATTCACCTCAACAGTGCTGGGCAGGCAACACTGGCCCCACTCCTGAAGCTCATGGCATGTGGGGTGGTCCTTCTCCTGAATTACAGGGTCTCCACCTCCCTCTGGGGCTAGGCAGCAGCCAGGCAGCCCTGCAGCCTCCCCTGTAGGATCAGTAGGATCTGCTGCTCTCTGGCTTCAGCCAAGGCTGCTAGCAAACGCCCTCTGTACTGTCCCTGTCCCACCAACAAGGTGTCTGAGCCCTCTGCATCTGCTCATGGGCAGCTGCACACCCTTGGGGGGCACTTTGCTCACCCTGCATAGGACCCTGCTGTTGATCCTAAACCCCCCTTTAGACCTTTGAGGCCCATAGGACCCTGCTGTGGATCCTAACCCCTTAAGCTGCACTCTGAATCCTGCACCCCCCCAGCATGGGTGAGTCCTGGCGTTTCAGTAAAGTTTAAGTACTTGAAAACAAGATTTCCCCATTTTCCCAGAGGAAAAGCACTTCATCTGTGCACCTAGAAAGCTACATCAAGGGATTCTACCCTGCCCTGCCCAAATCCTGTAGGTCTGAGAGACCTGCAAGCTAATTGTGGATCCTGGGAGTGGTGCTGGAATGGGGGACCTCAGGAGCTGGAACAAGAGGGTTTTAGGCCTCCTTAAAACCCCCAAAATTCTGCATTGACTGAGGCACAGGGGCTGCTCTAATCAATGACCTGCTTGTGGCACAGTCTCCCTGCGCTCCCTCTGACTTTTCAGCTCCAAAGTGCTCTGGCAATGAAATGCTTCTTGCCCGTGTACGTAAAACAGTAACTTTGTGTTTCATCTCCCAGCCTCAGGCGGGGAAGTGGGATTAATCTAAAAGCATCTCATGCTCTAGATGATTCTGTTTCACCTCTGTGGCTTCTCTGCTGCTGAAGGCAGAGCCCAGAGGCGAGCACACAGAGCATGGCCGGGCAGAATTACCTGGTGCTGTTCCCTGCCACCACTGTCCTCTGCTGTTCCTTAGAGAAAAGATTGCAAAATATTAAAAACTCTTTGTGTCAGCCCCCTTTGGTGCTGGTGTGTGGAGTGTGGCTGAGCACAGTGTGACCCGTGGGAGGGCGGCAGAGCTGGGCTGGGTGGGTTTGAGCCCTTGGAGCCTCGTGTGCTTTCCCAGCAAGGAGAATCAGTGGTGCTGGCCCTCATGGAGCAGTGCCAGCCCTAACGGGGTGGATGTAAAAAAAAATAACACGTCATTCTACCACAGCCAGCCCTTCCCACGCTGCAGAGCCTGTTCTGGTACAGTAAAACCGCAGCTCAGCCTTTGGGGTGTGTGTTTAATTTGTTTCAGGCCAGTGACAGTGTATTCACGTCAAGGGTTCTTCTGTCTCAAAAACACAGCCCAGCACCACAATTCCTGAAAGGTTTGGGGCTTAGAGCAGCGTTTTCAGGCTGTTCTCTTGTACTTTGGTGAGCAGAGAGGTGGGACTCACCCACTTCTGGTCTGGGGGGAATTGGTGCAGAGCTGTCACTGACCGACACCACTCGGGTTTTTCGACCTACATCTACATCTGTGGAAGGAGCTACATCCGTCTCGACAGTGCAAAAAGCTCTGGTGGTATTTCGCAGCACTTAACTCCCACACTCTGCATTAATTAATTTGAATAACGGCATTGTGCTGGGTCGTCTTGATATTCAACAACAACAAAAAAATTCAAGGGGCTATTAAAATTAAGAGAATCTCGCGATTTTCCGTGGAAATGATCCTTTCCCGTGTCTGCCGACCCCAGAGTTCCCCCTCTCAGCCTCCCTTTCCTTCCGGGAGGGGCCGGCCGGAGGCGCGGGGTTCGGGCCGTGCCGTGCCGTGCCGTGCCTCCCCCGTCCTCCGCATCCCTCCTCGCAGAATC
>NW_005054499.1:61724-63195 GCF_000277835.1 Geospiza fortis | reverse complement strand
CCCCCGGTTCCTGGCCGCGCGGCCGCAGGCGGTGCAGGCCCTGCTGCCGTCGGGGGACAGCGTGGAGAGCCGGCTGCTGGGCCTGGTGGAGTGCCGCGGGCACCACGCGTGGGTACCGGAGCGCGGGGCGGGCAGGGACAGAGAGAGAACTCTGCGGGTCCCTCCGGAGCCACCTGAGATCCCCCTCCCATCCCAAGGGCTTTCCCCACGGTGCAGTCCAGTTTGAACATGGTGCCTTGATGTTATGGGTGCTCAGAGAGAAGCCCCAGCCCCATGAGCTGCTCTGCCCTGCCGGTTATGTGAACGCATCACTTAAGTGATGGGGGAGCAGGTGGGTGGGCACTCGGTCGATGGGCAGTGGGTTTGGGATTTGCATGGGGCTGTGCTAGCCGGTGCTGCTGGGTGGGATGGGATGTGGGTTTGTCTGTCTGCAGACATGCAGAGCTGAGGAGGCTTTGCCTCCGTGCTGCCCTGTGCTTGCAGGATCTATGTGTACACCCACCGGCGGATGGCCATCACAGCTGAGGACGTCTGGCTGGAGAGAGTGATCCCCATCACAGATGAGTTTGCAGTGGAAGAAGGTGCTGACACACTGTGGTGGCTCAGTGGCCAGTTCCAACCAATGGGATGAAGGGGTTTGGTGTCCATATTCTGCTGTCCTGCTTCCTGAAATTTGCAATTTATTCTGCTCTCCTGCTTCCTGAAATTTGCAGTCTATTCTGCCTTCACATTTTCAAGTTTGTTATCTTTGGTGAAACTTTTGCAGCACATGGCACTTTTGGCAGGGCCCTGTGAGGAGCAGGATGGCTCTGTCCCACCAGGCCCCAGCCACAGCCCCTGCCCTGCAGGTTTGTTCTGCCTGCCTCTGTTCCTGCAGGGAACATCTGGAGTTCGGAGAACGATCAGCAAATCTGTTGCTTTAACTTTCAACTGAACTTTGTCTTACTTTTGCAGTTGTACTGGACAGTGACCTTCACGTCATTGGTGAGTTCTGTGCTTGCTTTAGTCCTGCATTACAGGTGCTCTGGGGCCTGGGCCAGCACTGGGGAGTTCTTGGCCCCACAGGAGCTGACTGGGGAGGGGTTGTGCCCTGCTGGGGCAGTTGCCGTGCTGTTGGCCATTCTTACCTGCTGCTAAATGAGCATTGCCAGCCCCATTCAACCAAGGGAACTAATTTTCCATATGTTTTTAAACTACTGCTGCTGGAAGATTAATTATTATCCCTGAACAAGCAGAATAAAAAAATTATAAATTATTTTTATATTTTAAATGGCATTCTCATGTAAAACTTTGGAAAGGAAGATGGTAAGAAGGGATGGGGAGATGTTGCCAAAAGCTGTGTTGCAGAGCTCAGTTTGTGAAGGTTTGTCAGCACGACCCACCGGAGTTTTCTCTCCCGATGTCCTCAGGCTCGGACGTGACTGTGCAGATCGGCTCAGCAGACGATCGGCTGACAGTGCAGCTGCCCTTC
>NW_005054499.1:49281-61184 GCF_000277835.1 Geospiza fortis | reverse complement strand
CTCTTCCGGCGCCTCCTCCGCTGGCCCCGCCGCTCCCCGGGCTCGGTGGTTTCCCGCTTTGCAAAGCGCACTGTGAAAAGCTTCAGGGTTAAAGCAGTTCCTGGAAGTCAGTGTGGGATTCAAAACCCGAATGTTGGCGTTTTGCTGTACCCTGCTGCGTTTCGGCTGCTCTGGTTGCATGAAGGCTAATTTAATTTTCCCCTTTGGACGCTAAGCATGAATCCCGTTTATCCAGGAGATATGAGACACTTTCCTGCTGTTCTGTAATATCACTGCACATTTTTAATGCCTTTGTTACTGCTTGGATCTCATTTAACTGCAAATCCTGTGCAATCGAGACCTCCTGTAATCTCTGCATGTTGCTCTGTATTTCTGTGCTCAGCTCAATTATCGAACAAGGTCATTATTCCACTTCACAGTGCTACCATATAGATCCCTCTGGCTACAGAAATCTGTGGCTAGGTATAAACATATCTAAGGACACAGCCCTTTTCCAAAGATAATCTCTTTTTTAGGACAATCCTACCTAAAGCTGATTTCTGCCCATGAGGTTAGAATGCAAACTCTGATCTTTGGATCAGGTAGGAGTTGTGACAGCAGCAGGCTCACACACCTTTCCATTCTGCAATAATGCCTTCTGCACACTGGCGAGTGGCATGGACCCATGTAGGCAATAAAGCCTGGGAATCTGCTCTTTTCTTGGCACAAAAGTGACCATTGTCCATTGAGGTGAAGGTTCAGGTTGGTTCCTGTCGCTCACTCTCAAGGGATGTTGCATGGTTGTTAGTGGGAGAGCTTGCAGAGGTCCAAAGAGCAGTAATTGAGCTCTCAACACCCATGGAGAAACTGCTGTGTCCCTGGGCCCACACTTCCCAGTGCATCTCTGTGTGCTCCTGCTCAGTTCTGCTTGACTTGAGCTGTGTGATGTGCAGTGAGGTTTCAGTCATGTGCTCTTCTGTGTCCAAGCTCTGATAAATCCTCTTACACAGTCTATTCTCGGAAGGCTCTTGGGCAGAGGAGGTTATGCAGGCTGAGAATTTGGCCACTTCTTGTCATCTGGTTTGTATCCCGAGGGCCTGGGTGAAGTATTGCAAGATCTATTTCTGTTTTGTGCTCGTGTTCTGCAGAATGTTCTGTGACAGCAATACCATCTTAATTTTTCTGGGTTGTGTTCACTGGAGGAGAAGCTCAGCTGAATGCCTAGAACTCAACAGTCTTAACAATTTCTACATCATCATTAGATTTGTGTGCTAAGGAGCATGATTTGTTTGCTGTTTTTGCATCTTAAACACAGAGACCTCCTCCAGAACCCTCCTTTTTAACTGTTATTTTGCAACTTGTAGGAGCAGAATATTGTAACTGAAACAAAGTGCTGAAAGACTGGTCAAATTTTGCTAAGGTAGTGTGATGTGTTTAGTGTCACTGCTGTGGTTAGTTCGATTTGTGTGGTAGCAGCCCTGGTACTGTTTTAGGAACGTGCAGTTTGCTTTGGGGCTGATGTTTCTGCTGAGGTTCAGTGGCTCCCTGGTGTGACTCTTTATGGTACTCAAGGTGTCTTGACACCTGTGCCTTGCTGAGTATTTGCAGATATACCCAGCAGGATAGGCAGAAACCCTTTAAATGGAACTGTGAGTTTTGTTTTTTTCCCCTTTCCCCCCCTTTCTTTGCACTTCCTGTCTTGCTTCAGAAAGGAAAAATCTGCTATTAACATAAATTTTTCGGATTCCTGGGAGTAAAGCCCTGGATTTTGTGCTGCTAAGTCCTGCTTCAGCTTAGCTGTAAAGGAGAGGCAGCAGCAAGTGCTCCCACAGAGGACAGTGCTGCTCTCTGTGGCTCCTGTAGTTCCTTCCTCTGCTGCCTCATCACACAACACTTGGGTCAGAGCAAGCTAAATCTGTCAGATAGCTGAAAGAGAGACTGTGGGGTACTTTGTTTTTCCACACACAAATCTAAATTATTTTCTGCCCACAGATTTTTGCCAGTGTTTACATAAGCATGTTGATAAATGGAAGAACACTTTGTGTTTAAAGTGAAACTTTTTGTTGGTTGTTTTTTTTTTTTTTCCCTCTCCAGAAGTGGTTGGCTCTGAAGGTGTCAAACAAAATGGGAAAAAAGCTGCAGTCAGTCAGAGCTGCAGCCACGACAGCACTGATAGAAGCTCTCCCAGGTCAGTGCACAGAGGTGGGGGGCTCTAGAGCAAAAGCTGGCAACTTTTTAAGATGAGAATTTGCAGGTTCTAGTTAAGAGAGAAAAAAGTTCAGCATAAGCATGCTGTCAAAACATTAGTGGAAATTTCATTCCACTCCCTCTCCCTACAGTCCTTCCAGTCCCCTGTTTGGGCATATTTTGGCTGTTTAGTGGGACAGGACCTGCTAGCATTGTTTATTTTGAATTCAGAGAGCTTTGGCTTTGAGCCACTGTGTCTCATAGATACAGTCTTGAAATGTTACAGTTTGATTTTCCAGTTCCCAGGACTTTGTGGACCCTGATGCAAATCATTCAGAGTCTGTCCATGTGCTGTCCTTGGCACTGGTATGCTGGCCTTAAATTTCTACCGTCCCATTGCTGCTGGGAATTCCCAAGCTGTGGCATTATTCCTTTGCAAAAGGAGTTTGCAGAGCCAGGAGACACAAAATAAAACCACCTCTACCTCCGCCCACTCTGGGCAGAATTGGAATATTTCCAGCAGAAGGTTTTATAAACAAACACAGTTCTTCATTCTCTGGCTGAGGCAGAGGGAGATGAGATTTGCCTCTCCTTGCTTCAGTAAACAGGGAAGATGTGCAGGTTTTGTATCATTTTCCAGGTGTGAGTAAGGCCTGCTCTGCATCAACTGGCTGCACCAGGATGGTGAAAACCATTTGTTATTTTAGTTAGTTAAACTGGTTTTGTCTGGAGATCTCAACCCTGCTAAGAAATGCTCTTTTCAGTCTTCTTGGCTTATCCCAAATGTTACCTGCCTTTAGTGAACAGACAGAAAAATGTGAATTAAGGAACAGTGACAGAAATATGCTGGTTAGGGTGTAGGGATAGCCTGGGCTTCACCTGTGGTTTTGCTTTTATTTGCAGGCAAAACAAAGTCAAGCCTGAAATGAGAACGGAACAGGTTCGGGCCTCCCGTGTCATGGCTTCGAACAAAGCCTCAATCTTATCAGAGCCAAAGTTTGGACTCAGAGACACTATTGTTAAATCTCAGCTTTTACAAATGCAGGACTCCTACACACACATCCAGAACTACAGGTAATGAGCATTCCTGAGAAGAACTTATTTTGTGGGCTGTAACTGAGCACAGACTGTCGGAATAACTCATCTGTTATTTCATCCTGTGTCGTCACAAACTGGAAATTCTGTACAAAAGTATAATCCATACTTTCCAGAACAGTTTTCTTTCCACCTTTAGACACAAGCAGAGCAGAATTTCATTCATGTCTCTTTCTTCATGGTTCTTGTGGAGGAAATGCCCTTTTTGAAATCACTTTTTGTCTGTGCAAACAAAATTCTCCCTCTCCATTTCCCATGTAGTTGTTCCAATAAGCTCATAAGAAAGAGTTTGAGTGAAATATATAATTAGGACCAAAACTTTACTGTGTTTAAAATCATTTTATGCATCTCATTTTTTGGATTTATCATTTCAAGCTGCTACTGCACGGCTACTGCACAGAAATTTATCATTTCAAGCTGCACACTCCTACAGCCTTATTTCTGTTTTTTTCTTTGACACTTTGTGTATAACAACGTGTCCTTCTGTTAAAATGCATCTGTAAAGGTGTAGGTGTAGTTAGATAATTTTAGGGGTTTAAACTTTGTCACCTTTCTTAATTTTCCCTGGCAACACGTTAGTTACATAGAACATTATTTATGGTTAATAAACATAATATGGTGAATAAACAACCTGGTTAACAGCAGTGCTGTTTGCTGGGCTCTGCAGGAAGTTTGCTCTCCCAGTTTGCAGCTCTGGGGTCCTGTCACTGTCTTTGCAGGGTTTTTGTGGGGACATACAACGTGAATGGGCAGTCACCCACGGAGAGCCTCCAGCCCTGGCTGAGGTGTGATGCTGAGCCTCCAGACATTTACTGTGTGGGGTGAGTGTCTGTCCCTGGCCACCCTCACTGACCTGGGCTGTGCAGGAGGATCTGTCAGCCAGAGGAGTTCAGCCAGCACACCACAGGAATGTTGGCACTGGTGTAGAGCATGCACAGCTCCAGGGTGGGTGTGTCACAGCCTGTAAGGGCTGTTGGTCTGGTAGGGTTTGGCCTCTCAGTGTTACAAAATCCTTAATGCCATTGGATGTCATAATGGCAGTAATTGAGCTTTACATTTGACATACATCTGCAATCAGCATAACTAAATTTGACTTTTCAGTTACAAATTTAGTGAGTATAAGCTGATTTAGTTCTTTCCCAGAGAAGGGGGTGGAGAGCTATAAACAAGTGCATGCATCCATGGGTTCCTTCCTCTAACACAGTTTCCAGGAGCTTGATCTGACTAAAGAAGCCTTCTTTTTCAATGACACACCGAAGGAAGAAGAATGGTTTAAAGCTGTAACTGATAGCCTTCACCCAGATGCCAAATATGCAAAGGTAAATGTGGCTTTTGGGGAGGTTTGAGTGTGGAATCATTTCCCACTTGGCTCTCTTTCCCCTTTGCTTTCTCTTGTTCCCAATGCTGTGTCTTCAGAGGCTGTGCAGGTTCTATAGGTGGTGAGGCAGGGGCAGGATGGGAAACAGAGCCAGGCTTCCCCACTTAAAGGGAGCTCCTGCTGTCTTGGGGAAGGAGAATAGGAAGTTCTGTACCTTCTTCCGTGCCTGCCTATAATGTATGGTGGAATGCATTGTGAAGGTATTTTGGTAGGAATACTGCTTTTAGTTTAGCTCCTGCTCCATAGGTCTGCTTCATCTCTTGTCTCTGTTGTTGAAGGGAATTTCCTCCCATGAGCCTGTGTCTGTGCTGTAGCTCTTGCTTTGGGCTTCAACTTCCTTCACTGATGTTGCTCCCAACTCCTTCCTGTTGCTCCCAGCTCCTTCCAAATGTGCTGTTGGGGGCCTGTGCACTGGATGATCCTGAAACTTCCTCTTTGGTGACCCATGTTGTGGATGGATGTGCCTTCTCTCAGCAGACCTCTTCCACTGCAGCATGGAATGGACTGGGTCTGTTTTTCAGGTGAAGCTTGTGCGGCTGGTGGGGATCATGCTCCTGTTGTATGTGAAGGCAGAACTCGCCCTGAACATCTCCGAGGTGGAAGTTGAGACTGTGGGGACTGGAATCATGGGGAGGATGGTAAGAATGGCAAATAAGAAGGGGTGAGATTTGGAAGAGCCCCTCTCTTTGGATGCAGTGGTTATTCCTCCAGCTAAGGGCTGATTCTAGAAGCAGATAGTCCTATCCCCATGCCAGCTCAGGGCACTGCCAGCTGTGCACCAATGTTCAAAGCAGCAATCACTAATTAGCATTTTCAGCCTATTCCTTCCTCTGGAATTAAACACTCTGTCTCAAAATCTTCTGGCTTGTCCACTGCTAGTAACTAATCTGCAGTGTTGAAGCTTCTGACCAATGTCTTTGTCTTTCAGGGTAACAAAGGTGGTGTTGCCATCAGGTTTAAATTCCACAACACCAGCGTGTGCATTGTGAACTCTCACCTGGCAGCTCACACGGAGGAATACGAGCGGAGGAACCAGGACTTCAAGGACATCTGCTCTCGGATGCAGTTCTGCCAGTCAGATCCAAATCTGCCCCCTCTCACGATTGGCAAGCACGAGTATGCTTCCCCTCTGGCTGTGGGAGTGATGGCATGTGCAAGGGAGCACTCTGAGAATGTGCTGGGGGGTGAGGAGGGGGCCCAGTGCCATAAACTTCAGCTGGAGGGGCCAGAAAAGCTTTACCTGGTTTGGACAGGGCTCACACTCAGTTCTGACAGGTCACTTGTCACCTTATGCTCTCCCAAGCCTTGTTTTATTCTCAAGCCTGGAGTGGGGATGGGGCAGGAATAAGCACTGACTTCCCCAGCTGTGGAATTCAGTCATTGTGGAGCAATAACAGCACCAGTCATGAAGGGATAGTGACAAACATGCAGAACAGTGATTAATAATGGCAAAAATAGAAAAGGTAGCTTTTCTGTTAAGTTTCCAGTGTTGTTATTCCTGATGAGAGCAGTTGTGATGGGGAGAGCCCTGGAGCTGCAGAGTGGAGCTGCTGTCCATGGCTGAGCTCTGGGGCAGCTTCAGGCCTCTGCACATTGTGGTTTATGTTCTCTTGCAGTGTCATCCTGTGGCTGGGGGACCTCAACTACCGTCTGGAGGAACTGGATGTGGCAAAAGTGAAGCAGCTTGTAGAGGAGAAAGCATTTCCAGAGCTTTGCCAGTATGACCAGGTACTGCTGTCTCTCACCTGCCTGCACATGGCGCTGAGGGTGCTCAGTACAAACCACACAACTCCTTGGCTTTTTCTTCTTTTTCTGTGCTCAATGTCTCCCTTTTACTCCATGTGGAAATCGTGCTTGAGATCATCTAAAATTAAAGTTTTCATCTTTTCTTCTTTTGTAGCTGAAGAGGCAAATGAAGGCAAATGCAGCCTTTGAAGGCTTCACAGAAGGAGAGATCTCTTTCCAGCCAACATACAAGTATGATGCTGGCTGTGATGACTGGGACACAAGGTACAGTCTCAGATGTGATGCTACAAATGGCTGATGTTATCACTGAGGGAAATAAAGACAAAGCTAAAAAATATTGCAGGTCTAATGGCTGTAAATAGGAACAGTTCTGAAATTATTTCTGGTTCTCTCCCTTCACTCCAAAATTCATCTCCTGTTTACATCTATTTACCTTGTTTTTCTCCTACAGCTATTTGTCAGATACTCCTAATATTTTTTCCCCAGTAATAATCCTATTAGCTTTCCTCTTAGAGGTGATTTATTAACAAAGTTAATGAATCCTTTTAGCTAGTTTAATTATTTTTGTCTAGTTTGTTGGTTTTTTCTCCAAGCAAAATTTTTAGGATCTCATTTTTGCTGCTGTCTCCTGTACCTGCTCAGGTGAGACCAGCCAGGGTTGGCATGGAATCAACTGTGCTGCTCTTCAAAAGCCTTCAAGAACCATCCTTGTAATGCTCTATACACAGAGCAGCTCCTCTTAGCAAGCCAGGAACTCCAGCTGCAAGTGCAGAAATCAAATCTGTGCAGCTGTCAGTGAAAGCAATAATTGCAAACTTTAAATTCTTATTTTTCATGGCTCTCATGATCAAAAATACCTGAGTATTGCTCTGTATGTAAATTGTATCTTGCACCTTTGAAGAAGTAGGAAGTAAAGCATGAGCTAGAGATACCTTATAGTAGACACTCAAATGTTTTCTATCTGTGTGAAGAAACTGTTAAAAATACCACTTTGATAGAGAATGAGCTCTGCCATGGGAGGAAAGCTCTGGGTGAGCAGAGTTCTGCCCAGTGTTGTTGCTGCACCTGCACTGTGCCTGAAAATGGTGATTTTTCCTCTGTTTTAGTGAGAAGTGTCGTGTTCCAGCCTGGTGTGATCGGATACTCTGGAAAGGGCAGAACATTGCCCAGCTGAGCTATCGCAGCCACATGGCTCTGAAGCTCAGTGACCACAAGCCAGTGAGCTCAGTGTTTGACATTGGGGTAAGTATGTCAGTGCTGGATGAGGTAACTCTGCTGGTCTCATTCCCTGGGTGCTGATTTCTCTCTCCTGCTTTTGTGGCATCCACAGAGAACAATGGCTTGAAAGGTGGGCTGGATCAGATATGGAGATGGGATTGTTGACCACACTGAGCAGGGGTTGTGTAAATGATACTGCAGTTAAGCCTGAATATCTGTCAGTGTTCTTTGGGAACACAGTAGTGTCTTGTCAAACTTCTTATTTTTTCTGAGGGGGAAAAAAAAGGTTGATCTAGTAGTGACTGAGTGACTCTTGTTAGTTATGTCAAGGTCCTTTACTGTTGGATCATGAGAAGATCTTGGAGATTAGTGCTCCAAACAGCTCTGCCCATTCCCTGTGTTGTACATCCCAGTGTGCTGCTAAAATCAAATGACTTCCCATGTCTGCAGCTGTGTTCCTGCAGAGGCACAGTCAGTGCTGGCTGGTGCAGTGTGTGTTTATTTCAGGTGAAGGTTGTGAATGAAGAGCTGTACAGAAAAGCCTTTGAGGAAATCGTGCGCTCCCTGGATAAGCTGGAGAATGCCAACATTCCCTCGGTGACACTGTCCCGCAGAGAGGTAGGGCATGGTCATGTGCCAGCACCCCCTGAGGGAACTGAGCAGCCCCAGCAGATCCTAGACCCTTGGGTCTGGTCCCAAAGAGTAGAATATTTTGACTTCCAGCTGCTCTCTGTTAACAAGCCCTAGGAATCTTTGCTCCTATTTAGATGCTGGTGAATTCCATTCACAGTCCAGGGCTGAAACACAAGGTGTGGCATTCCCTGAGGTGGGAAGAGAGAAAGTAAAAAGATAGTTTGTGACCCTTGCTCTGACTTGTGCTTTCGAACATAAAATGTAAAATTGTAAGGGTTTGGAGAAGGTCACAAACCAGCATTTGCTTTGTGTGTTGGGACTATAAAGATAAGCCCAGGAGACATTTGAGGCCACAGCTATCTCATTCTCAATTTTATTGTCGTTATTTGAGGGCAGCATTTGTTTTAAAGGGCCCCCTGATGGAGAGGACTTTGGCATTCAGAGTATGCACGTGTGATCCTTTGCAGTCCTGGAGGAGATGGGGGTGGGAGCAAGGGGTTAATCTGCTTGTCTTGCTGCTTAATAATTAAACCACAGAACAGGAATTGCTGCTCCAGCAAGGTGGAATTGGCTGATGATGTTGACTGACATTTGTTTCTAGATCCATTTTAAGGATGTCAAATACATGAAGCTGCAGGTAGAGAGGTTTACAATCCGCAATGGCCAAGTGCCCTGCCAGTTCGAATTTATCACCAAACCAGATGAGAAAACCTACTGCAAGGAGTGGCTGATTGCTAACCCCAGCAAGGGTTTCTTGCTCTCAGGTGAGCTCCTCCTTTTGTCCCATGCTCATGAGCTGATAGTTTCCCCTTCTGGCTTAGTTCCCTCTACACTTCTGAGAGTGCTGTGCCTCTTTGCAGGCTGTTGGTTTCATACTGCTTGTAACTGAGTCTGGTTTTTTTATCATCTTCTGGCAGATGCTGAGATCACAGTTGAGCTGGAGGTGTTTGTTAATAAATCAACAGCTACTCGCTTGAACTCTGGAGAGGAAAAACTTGAAGATATCTTAGTCTTGCATCTTGTCAGAGGGAAGGATTATTTTCTGTCCGTAACAGGCAACTATTTGCCAAGTTGCTTTGGGTCTCCCATCCATACACTGTGTTACATGAGGGAACCAATCCAGGACATGTCAGCAGAATCCATTCGGAGACTTGTGAGTTAAAGACAAGATTCCCTTCCAAACACACAAGAGCATTAAAACTAGATGCTAAGGCCTGTCTGTTTTTATTAAGAAGTCTCAATTCTCAGGTATAAGCTTTGTGAAGTATTTTTGCCGAGTTGAATAAGAACTTGGCTAGCTACCTTTTGTTTGTCTCCCTCCTGCCCACACTGCCCTCCCTCAGACCCTGATGCCAGTAGACATGAGTGATGATCCTGCCCAAGATGAAAGGCCCATGGACATCCCAAAAGAGCTGTGGATGATGGTGGATCACTTGAATCGCAACGCTTCCCAGCAGGTTGGCACTGGAAACACAAAATGAGATGTGTGCATTTGCATTGGGTTAAGTTTTGAAGAAGATACTGGTCATAGCAAACACCACAAGCTGGGTGTGTTTGGCCAAAGGCCATGGGAGATAAGGGGTCCTGATGCCCCAGGTTGTAGTGTTTGGTGCTAGTGACCATGTCTGTGTGTCCAGGTATCAGCAAATTGGTGGTAACCACCAATTTGGAGAGACTTTTCAGGCAGATTATAAGGACAGTGCTGTATTTACCCACAGTTCTTCTATTTTTCTTGGTACTGATACAGGGTTTTCTTTGCAGGAGGACCTGTTTCAGCAGCCAGGCCTCAGATCTGAATTTGAGCAAATCCGAGACTGTTTGGACAAGGGAATGTACGATACTTTCTGTATCCTTTTAGACTGATGTCCAGGAAGACTCACCATGCCAGAATGCCAAAACTGAGAGAGGTTTTTAAGCTGCCTGGTGTCCCTGAGCTCTGCATTTCCTCCTGCTCTGTGTCATCCTCTGCTGAGCGCTGGCAATGTCAATGAATGACACAACTGCTAACAGCAACCGCTCATGTGGAGGCCAGGGGACCAACCCAAAGCTGTGAGCTGTGGGCAGAGTTCTGGGACACCTAACCCAAAGTTCATTCACGTTTCAGCAGAAATAGCACCAGCCTAGGTCATGCTGTGCTCTTCCTTAACCACTGGATCAGTGGGCAGCAACCACTCAGTGGCAGAGGCCCTGCTCTTGTTCCTGGAGAGCCTCCCTGAGCCTGTCATCTGCTGCAGGTTCTACAGCTCCTGCCTGGAGAGTGCCACCAACTACAGCCTGAGCTGCCAGGTACTGCTGGCTGCCCCAGGGACCAGCTCCAGTCCAGAGGGAGGGCAGCAAAGTGGCCTCTGGTGACACCAGTTCCATGGGGAGGGAGGCAAAGTGGCCTTTGGTGACACCAGTTCCATGGGGAAGGAGGCAAAGTGGCCTCTGCTACACCAGTCACCTGGTTTTGCTCTCAGTAACTTAATCCTCTCTTAATAGAAATGGTCTGGAACTGGTGATTTTAGGGTATAAAGAGCTGTTGGCACCTGCAACCAGGGGGGTTTTGGGGACAGGTGCAGCTGGAAGGCATTGCTGTGCCTGCAATATAAATGTTGGTGTTTTTCCCTCCTCAGATTATCGCTGACCTACCAGTGTTCCACAGAAATGTGTTTGAATATCTGATGGCATTTCTACGAGAGCTACTGAAGAACTCAGGGAAAAATCATTTGGATGCAAATATTCTTGGTAAGGCCTGCAAAATAACCCTCTGTTCAGAAGGGCTGCACAAAACACTTCATACCCAAGTGCAGTGGTGGCTTGTAATGCTTTGAACCTTTTATTATTAGCAAATAGTCCACAGAAAAGCAGGAATCTGGGAAAGCAACCCAGAGATGTGGGGCATGAAAAACACCAATCACTTGTTTTTAAAATTTTAAAATTTTAATAGCAATAAAATGGTTATAAAAATAGTAATACAATTAGAGTAATAATAATTTGGACAATTAGGATTTAGGACAATATGAGACAACAGAAACAAAGAGTTACGGATGTCCGTAACAAACTACTTAAGAGAATTAACACAGCATAACTTTCTAACACAACACATATAATATTCATTTGAATATTTGTGAAAAGCCAATGATAAAATAGGCTTTTTTTTTTTTCACATTTATGTGCTTTCCCCACAGCCAGCGTGTTCGGTGGGTTGTTACTGCGGCCTTCTCCCGGCCACCCCACGCCCGACATCACCGAGAAGAGGAAAGCTCAGCAATTTATCCACCAGTTCCTCGTCAGGGAAGAGGATTTGCCATGACGCACTTATATCTGACTTGTAGACACTGAATTACTGTAAAAAATATTTTTTTTTTGTACATTATACTGGCACTTTGTTTTGATATCACCGTGTTTTATACAATCTGTTGCTTTCGGAGGCGGAGATCAGGCAGTTTGACACCTGATTACGCTGTAAAGTACATAAAGTACATAAGCTGTATGTAGACGAGATAAAAAAAAAATGCGAGAGCTGATATTTACACTGTATTTTATTTAACTTGTTAAAACGACGAGAGTTTTTAAATCCCTGCTATTTAAATAAAAAGATCTTTGCGCGGCGCCCGGTGTCGCTGAGGGCCGTGAGGGGGCGCTGCGCTCCCCCGCCCTCCCCGCTCCCGTCAGCCCCCGCGGC
>NW_005054499.1:32722-49145 GCF_000277835.1 Geospiza fortis | reverse complement strand
CGGCCCCGCCGCCACTGGCCGCGCTGAGGGTGGAACGGGACTCGGGCCGGGCCGGCAGAGCCGCCTGACCCCCTCTCCGCCCATCGTTGTGTTGCAGATGAGCCGTTCCGGCCGGAGCTCGCGGTGAGAGGCGCGGAGCCATGGGCGAGAACAGCCCCGAGGGCAACGCCATCTACTATGAAGGGGAGGAAGACGATTTAGCCCAGGATGAAAATATGATGAGGTTCGCTGACAAAAACGGGCTGGTGTCCTCCTCGTCCGGGACGGTGTATGACAGGACAACTGTGCTCATCGAGCAGGACCACAGCGTGCTGGAGGATGAGGAGGATGAAGGACAGTGCGGTGACCACTTGCCTTTTTTACCCGAGGGTCACGAAGAAGGATTTCATTTAGATCATGAAGGGATGTCACAGGGTTACGTGCAACACATTATTTCTCCAGATCAGATTCACCTGACAATAAATCCTGGTTCAACTCCCATGCCAAGGAACATCGAAGGAGCAACTCTCACTTTGCAGTCTGAGTGCCCAGAAACCAAGAGGAAGGAAGTGAGTACTCAAACGTCATTCTGGGCTTTGTGCACCTTAAAGGCTTTGAAAATGGGCTGTTTTTCAGGAGTTTTGCTGTTTTTTCAGGAGAGGGGCAGTGGTTTTGCTCGTTTTTGAGAGATTTTGTGTAAATCTGCTCTGGTTGTCATCCCCAGCTTCAGGGTGTGCTGGGGACAGCCGTGTCCCAGCAGAGCTGCCAGGGCCCTTCCTCTTCCCTCTGACACCACCAGCTGCCCTAGGAACCTGCCAGAAGGCACTCGGTGACACTGGATGGCAGGAGGGTGTGGCACTGGCACACCTTTGTGTCAGTGGTCTGTGTTGTTTCAGTGATCTTCAGGTTTTCTTCTGCTCTGGTCGTTGTTTTGTGAGGTCAGAGGCAGCTGAAACAGGCAGAGCTGTTCCTCTGGGGTTGGCCACATTCTCAAGAAAAGCACATTCAGGTTGCAGTTAAGGGCCAGGCCATTGCTGGGAGCTGGAGTACCACATGAGATGCCAATTTGTAAGTTATTTGTAGTTTTATTGTGTCACAGGGATGCTGGGAGAAGAAGAAGGGAGCTTTAAGCTGCCATCTGATGTGTTTTGAAAGCTCAGGCCAGGCTGCATGGTTAAAATGGTGTTTGCTCTTTATTCTGTCTCCCGAATGAGTTCTGTGTGGATGCACAGTGGGGATTGTCCTGAGACTCTTCTTTTTCAGTTTGCTCTTAGAATTCACTAGGGAAACAGAATTATCTGGATGCACAGTGGGGAGGGCTTGTCCTGGGACTCTTCTTTTTGAGTTTGCTCTTAATTCTGTTTCCCCAATGAATTCTACCTGGATGCACAGTGGGATTGTCCTGGGACTCTTCTTTTTGGGTGCAAGAGCAAATGGAAATTGGCTGTGACACCAGCTCAGGGGTGGCTTAGTGCTCCTTCTGTGGCCTGCCTGAGCTGAGTTGTGTGAGGGGTGATGAGTGCAGGTGGCCCAGACTGTGACACTGGGTCCTGTCCATCAGCACAGAGCTGTCACCATCGGGCTGAGAGCTGGGAAATGGGTCTGGGGGGGTCAGATCTGCAGCTGGGGAGTCTCAGTCCTCTTCTGGGCTGTGTTCAGTGAGCCTGAGTCTCCTGTTGTCAGTTACTGACTGCATTTTTTCACCTTTCCTTTTTAGAGAAGACTTGTAGGATGTGAAATTTCCTAGTGAAATGCTTTATATGAATTTATTTTCCATTTCTGGAGTTGATTTTCCAGAGCAGAGGACAGTGATACCATAATGTGAGAGCAGTGGCACTGAGCACGTGTGAAAGGCCTTTTTGGCTCCTGTTTCAAAGGCCTGATAAGTTGTCTGGAGGTGAGGAAAAGAAAGCTCTGAAGGTCCCAAACATCTGAGTCATCTCTGAAAATCAACAGCTCTGTTCTTTGGTACTTGCAAAACATCTGCAACAGTTTTAACACTTGAGATAATTGTTTTAAAGTGTTAGATTTTCAGGTCAGCCTTAGACATTTATGAAGCTAAAAAGGGATTTTGCACTTTAGTACCTTTGGCTTTTTTTATTCTGTCGTACATCTCCCTGTAACTGTGTTGGTAAGAACAAACATGATTACAGTTTCTTATTTCAAACCCAGTTATTTGTTCAGCAGTGACACAGAAAATGTAGCCATTTGGGGGGAACGTGGTAAGCTCAGGAAGAGTTAAAGGCAAACAGAGCAGTTACTGTAGACTTTGAACCAGGGTGTGAGGCTCTGCTTTCTCCAGCCCTGTTGCCTATTGCACAACGAGTTTTCTGAGGTGAATGCTGGACCATGTCTCTTCCAGCAGCACCTCACTGTCCCTGGCCAAAAGCCACAGAGTCCCTGGGCCCTGTCCTGCCTGCCCAGGGCTTGGCCTCTGCTGCTTTGTTTGCTTTCTGTTGTGCCCTGGTGCTGTCCCTGTGAGGCTTTCAGATCCATCTCTGATGGTTTTGTGTGTATGAACAGTGTGCAGTGTTGATGTGCTGATGTGAAAAGAGAATGAAATGCTGTGGTGCTCCACAGAAAGGTTTGTTTTGCTCAGAAGGTGGTGGTGATGTTGCTGCTTGGAAGGATTTGTGAAATAAAGATTTGGCCTTTGAGGGAGGGGGAGCACTGCAAGGCCATTAAACTGATACTGCCACCTTCCCTTACACATGGGCAGTGACAGCTGGGAACCAAACAGCTTAATCTGTAATTAATACTGTCCTTTTTCTTCTAAACCTAAATGTAAACACCTGGAAAGCTTAACAGAACCCTCCCTTGATTTTCAGGTAGTTCCTGCCTGTGTCAGATCCCTTGTGTACCATGGGAAATGTTCTGTAAAGTGTTAATTTCCAGCTGCCTTAAAGCTGTGACAAGGAACATTTATTTCAGCACTGATACACAAATTGTACTGGATCTGGTGATCCTGGGGGAGGATGATGCACCCTCCTCATGTAATAAAATGTGTTTTCTGTGCTGGTGTGTTACTGCTGTGTGCTCCCATGTTGTGGCTGCCTCAGACTTCCTAACTGCACTGTAACCATGCTGCAGTTCTTGGGTGTTTAGTGGTAATAAATGGCCAAGGACTTCTGCCTGATTTGAGCTGTAAGTTAAGGGCACATTGGTTAGAGTGAAATTACTGTTTGATGTGAACTGTAAATTAAGGGTAGATTGCTTAGAGTGAAATTACTGTTTCCTCCTCTGAGAATGCTGAGTGAGCAGTTGAAAATGTGAAGGGGTGAATTCCTTGTTTCCCCTGGCAGGCAGAAGCTCAGCCTAACACACACCTAACAGAGATTGGAGATGACAAAATGTTTCCCCTTCCTCCTCCTTGCCCAGCTTTCTATCCTGAGCATGGCATCACCTGGTCTGGGGTATCCCTGGTCACTCAGGGTCAGCTGTCCTGGCTGTGTCCCCTCCCCACTCCCTGTGTACCCCCAGCCCCTTGCTGGTGGGGCAGAATGAGAAGCACTAAAAAAATCCATCTCTGTATCATCAGCCCTGTGCTGAGCACAAATCCAGAACATGCTCTATACCAGTGAAGAAAATGAACTCTATCCCAGTCAAACCCAGCACATTATGGTATTTCTGTGCCCTGTGTGTCTCACAGGAGGGTTTAGCATTTCCCAAAGGTTTTACTGAGGTAAGGTGAAGGTGATTGCCAGCCTGTTGTGGGAGCAACAAGAAACCATCGATTGAAATACACAAAGGATCACAGCTTTATAGAATTTTCCTAAATGAATCCTGCTGGCAGTTTTGTCCCCTACAAACAGGTTGGAAGTAACCAAGAAGCTATTTCTGTTTTGTTATGGAGAATTGCCTGGAACTTGATTTATAGCTGGTGTGACTTGCCAAGTCGTCTCTTGGCCTCCTCAATCACTGTGAGGTGTTGAGGTTTCTGAACTTTAACAGTCAAATGAAAGCCATCAGTGTGGTAATTAATGGTGGAGGATAACTTTATTCAGGCAGATCAGGGGTGTATTCCTTCTGCTTCACAAGAGAGGATGAGATTTCATGAGGTGTCACCACTTGCACAAACTTCTAAATGATCCTTCGTGCCTGTACCAAATGGAGTTGCATGAGAAGTTGTCCTGGGGATCTCAGTGGCTTATTGAGAAATCTGTGACAGCTGTGTTTGGGTGTTCTTGTGACCTGGTGTGATCCATTTCACTTTGGGCACTGCCTTTTTCAGTAGCCACAGAAGGAAAGAACAAGGTTCACTGAATTTGGGAGTGAAGTAATGAATGGACTGGTGGTTAGACCGTGGGAGATGGTAAAAACTGTTTTGCTCAAGGTGTTGATGGGAATTCAGCACACAGCAGTGGGTTTGAGCATTGTGACAGTGCATTTTCCTTTGTCTCCCTGCTCCACAAATGAGTAGCTCTGCAGGAAGCACCAGACTAAAATGCAGGTGCTACACATGTGGGTAGTGGACAGGTGTGATGGCGCCTCCATGTTCTTTCCAACTGTTTTATCAGATTTTTGGCTAGAAAAATTTTGGATTATGTCTTTCCTTTTCCCCCTTCTGTTGGATTCCTGTTCTGTAAGCCCAGCTGCTTCCCCATGTGCCGCTCCTTCCTCTCAGAGTGCAGCAGAAATGTTCTTGTCAGAGAATTAAGCGGCAGTAAATTTTCTGGGGCAGCTTTGGGGTCAAAATCTGTCGTTTGACCTCCTCAGAGGACTACATCCATGTGTGGATTCCAGAAACTATTAAAAATTATTAATCATGCAGCATTTTGTCCTTCAGGTGAAGCGCTACCAGTGCACCTTTGAGGGCTGTCCCCGCACCTACAGCACCGCTGGCAACCTGCGCACGCACCAGAAAACACACCGGGGGGAGTACACCTTTGTCTGCAACCAGGAGGGCTGTGGCAAGGCCTTCCTCACCTCCTACAGCCTCAAAATCCACGTCAGGGTGCACACCAAGGAGAAACCCTTCGAGTGCGACGTGCAGGGCTGTGAGAAAGCGTTCAACACACTGTACAGGTGAGCTGGTGTTCAGCATTGTACAGGTGAGAAAGAGAAAGTGTTCAGCACTGTACAGGTGAGCTGCTGTTCAGCACTACAGGTGAGCTGGTGTTCAGCACTCCAGGTGAGAAGGCTCTGGTGAATTTTCTTGTAGGTGTGGCTGTTGCTGTTCTGCAGGTTGCATCTGCTTTGTGTTTATGTTTGAATACAATTGTTTTGCCTCTTCCACGTACAGGTACAAATATAAACCCCTCAAGAGTGGCAATGCTTGTCTAAAGGGTAGGATGACAGAACTGTGGTCACTTCTTTATATTCCAGTAGCATTGAAGGTGGTGGATGAACACAAGGGTCTCTCAGCCTTGCTGGAGGACTTTGGAACTGATAGCAGTCACTTCCATGAGCTCATTACCTCCTGTCAGAATATGTTCAGCCTTTGATCCTGTCCTGCACATCTGAAAGAATGCCTTGCTTGCCTCAGGCCAAGTCTGTCTTATCCTACCAGTCCTAAGATGGATTTTTTTGACATGTTTTTTAGGTTGAAAGCACATCAAAGGCTTCACACAGGGAAAACATTTAACTGTGAATCAGAAGGCTGCAGCAAATACTTCACAACGCACAGTGACCTGAGGAAGCACATCAGAACACACACAGGAGAAAAGCCATTTCGGTGAGTTGCTGGCTGCTGTGCTGGCTCCTGTGGCTCAGGTAATGAGGCACCTGTGCCAAAAAACAGCTGGTACTGCTCTGAGTGGAATGATGATCTCCTGAGAAATGTGAAGATGGCTGGCTGGCATTGGAGCCTTGTTGTTCTTGAGCTTCCCCAGTTTCCTTTAACAGCGGGTGCAGTGATTGTCCTAAAAGGCAAAAATAATTAAGGTAATTTTTTAAACATAAACCTGTGCCATGGTGAGCATCTTTTAAAACACATTGCTGCTCTCTGCTGGGATGCAGTGTGTATTCCATGGAGGAGACACACCAAATACTGCCTTTGTGCTTGGATTTTAAAGTCCTGCTCAGAGCCCTGCTGTGATGTGTGTAGCATGTGCAGCAGCTGCTGGGAGATAGCTGGTTCTAACAGAGCTTAGCTTTGGGCCTGCTTTTTAGAGTGCTGGGACTATTGCAAAGCATGATTTAAGGTTGTAGCTAATGCATTGAAGGGGGCTGATGCTGACTGTCCTGTGATGCCTCATTCAGGTGTGAGCATGATGGCTGTGGGAAGGCTTTTGCTGCAAGCCACCACCTCAAAACACATGTTAGAACACATACTGGTAAGTTCTATGGGGTTTTTAAAAATTTTCTTTAATTGAGCTTATTAAGTTTATATTAACTCTCAGAATCCTAATATGAATTTATAGGTGAGAGTGACGCTGAGTTGAGTGGCTGAGGTGACACGTGTGAGGGAGGGGATGGCATCCAGAGAGGCCTTTGCAGGCTGGAGAAGTGTGCCCATGTGAACCTCATGAGTTAAAAAAGGCCAAGTGCAAACTCCTGCACCAGGCCAATCCAAATTTTCCATTTATGCAGTTATGTTTATGCTTGACAGGTCTTGAATTCAACGAACGTGTTTTCACAAAGGTACCAGTAATGATGCATACCAATTAAATATTGTGTTGTATGTCAGTTCCCATGGTGAGGTGGAAGCACTCCCAGGACTCCCAGGAATACTGAATGTGTAAAGGGGCAGAAAATGTCTTGTTTGTATGAAATACTGCTCTGAAAGGTGCTTTAAAAGTGTGTCTGATAGGATGTTTTAAAGTCTGTTAAATGTGTTCTGTGCTGCCTCTAGGGGAGAAACCCTTCTTCTGTCCCAGCAATGGTTGTGAGAAGACTTTCAGCACCCAGTACAGTCTCAAGAGTCACATGAAAGGTCATGAGAAGGGACATACCTATAATGCACTTCCCAATAACAATGTGTCTGAGGTTAGTAGCACTTCTTAATGTTTCTGTGTTAGGTGGATATAAACTATACCTCGAGGAAGAAATCATTTGGTCTGCAGCTTGTTCTTCAGGTGTAACATTTAAGACTGGGGTTTTCAAATACTAACTGGGAAGGTTTAATTTTTTTTTTTTATTTTCTAAAAGTTGATTTGTTCCTATGCTAATTTAAAATTTTGGGTTATATGGCTTTTTGGAAGTACTTTGACTGAGATGTTAAGAATCCTTGATAGCTGCTAAATATCCTTTACTTAAAAATCTTGTTCCTTTGATTTTAGAACTGAGACCTGGGTCCCATATAAGCAAAGCATGGACTCTCAAAAGTAATTTAAAACATTTCTGACATTATTCTTTTAATATATAATTCAAATTATTTTTCTTTTTTTTCACAGGATACAAGTCACTCACTTTGTCTGAGTGATTTAAGCCTCATATCAACAGATTCAGAATTGCGGGAGAACTCTAACCCAGTGAGTTATTGTCCTGGAATTGCCTCATCCTCATTGAGTTTTGATTTTTGTCCTCCAAAATGGGCAGTGCATAGTTCAGCCTGCTGTAGAAAGCTCTGCATCTGATTTTACCATAACAGTGTTCTTGCTTCTTGATAGCTCTTGACTGAGTTGGATTTTACATAGAGGAAAATGAGATGCTGAGGAGAATGTATTGTTCTTTGTGCTGTGGGAGCAGGGTGCAGCTCCTGTGTGCATTCTGCTCCTGTGGATTACTAGAATTGCATAATCCAGGATATAAAATGGAGCTATTTTTTTCTGCTCCAGAAAAGGTTCTTCAAGCAGCCAAACAATGTCTGTTTCTGATGGAGTACTGCAAGAAACAAGGGTTAAACAAAGAGTGGATGCAGAGGAATATATTTTGCTTTTGAAGAAGTTACTTATTTTTGTAGGGGTTGCTAATTTTGTTGGTAAATTTGATTACAGGTAATAAAAACTAGATGTAAATTTAAAGCATGTAAGTAATGGGTGTTGCCATTCCTGAGGGTGGCTGGTTCATTGGAGGAGTGTTTCTGACAGCCACACTGCTTGACTGGGGTTTGTGGAGACCTGAGATGCAACATTGTCTGATGTCTTTCTCTTTGTTTTTGTTTGTCAGACACATGGACAGGACCTCAGCACAATCTCACCAGCAAGCATCTTTGAGTCTATGTTTCAGAGCCCAGACCACACTGCAAATCAGGATGACTCTCAGCAGACAGGTACCAGTTGTATCTGCACTGCTGTCAAAGAGAACTTTTTGACAGCTCTGCATGCGTGGACTGAATTCAGCATTTCAGACTGAAGCTTAATGCCCAGCATAACTCTAAGAAGCAAAAAGAACTTTAACTTCAGGGTTGAAATTCAGGGTTTTGGGGTGCATGGTGTGCACAGACTGTGTGACACTCAGTGATGGGGAGGTGACCCAGCACATTGTCCTGCAGTACTGGCACTGGAGCTCTCAAGCATCATCCTGTTTTCTTGAAGTTGCTGCACAACTGATAAAAAGCTTATTAGAGAGAGCTGATGAGCCTGATCAGGCTCAGTGTAGAGCCCAGTGTTACCAACTTCCTGAATTTGCAGCTACTTTTAGCTGTCTAGGGTTGTTTTTAAGCACTAATCTGAAGATAGGAACGTGCTAATGCTTTACTTGGCAAAAACCCATCAGCTAGCTGGTAAGTTCATTAAAAAATCAGTTCAGACCTAATGAGAATGGATGTATTTATATTTTTTCTGTTTCTCTTTCAGCAGCTTCGTTGATTGAAGCGTTTAACGGCGACGCAGACTCGGTGGCTGCGGTCCCGCCCCCAGCAGCAGACGCAGCCTCCCTGTCCCTCCCCCTGGTCCTGCAGCTCGGCCTCCCTGAGCCGGCTCAGGCAGCGCTGCAAGCCTCGGCAGCCCCTGCTGCTCCCTCCTCCATCGCACCCAGCTCACAGCCAGCTGCGTTTGGGAATCCTGCTACTGTTTTACAATCCCCAGAAGTGCCTGTTCCTCACAGCACACCGTTTGCAGCCAGTCACCAAGACTTCCTGCAGCACAGCCAGCCTCCGCCGCAGCCCATCGTTCAGGGACTGTCAGTGGTTGCTGGGGCTCCTGCCCCCACAGCCCCCAGTGCCACTGAGCCCCTGCCAGCTGTAGTTCAGACTGTGCCTGTTGGTGCAAACCCTGTTCTGACCAGTAACCCCACTATAACCATTACTCCTTCTCCAAGCACCGCCATTCTGCAGCCCAGCATTGTCATGGGAGAGCAGAACTTACAATGGATCTTAAATGGTGCCACTGGTTCCCCACAAAGCCAAGAACAAATGGTCAGTACATCCAGCAGGGCTTTGGAGCCCTTGCTTTTGAAAAGGGAGGGGGTCAAACCTGTAAGATAAACCCCAGGATGCGGTGTGGTATAATGTTTGTCATGTTAATGTGTATGCACATCAGCAGTGCAGCCCCTGGAATGGACAGGGAAATGATTAGAGCACAGAGAAACCCAGGATGCAGAAAAATCTTTTTTTTTCTTCTTTCCCCTCGTGGGGACTTCTGCCAGCAGGTGTCAGTGTGTTTATCCAGGACAGGGATACACGTGGGCCTTAATGTATTGCTTTTCATGCATAAAAGCACAAAAACCTCTGTAAAGGTTGTGTTTAGGCATTTTGTAATCTCTGTCCCTGCCTAATTTTGACTGATAATGAAAAGAGATTTTCTGGAAAGAGAATGTTTGTGGTTTTCCAGTAAATCTGGATAGCTGAAACTTGAGGAGTTTTCTCTTTGACAATATTGGTGCCACTTTAGGCTCTCAGCTGTAGGTGGACAGGGGTGAGTGGCTGCAGGTACAGACAGTGAAAGCACACAGAGCAGTGTTTAAGAATTCAGTCACTGAATTCTCAAAACCCACGAGCTCAGTTTGCCAGCAGATAATGCAGGAGTGTTATGCCAAATCTTTAGGACCACTGAAACAATGAGCCCAGTTTTCCTGTGTGTCTCTTTGGAATATGTATATAGCTGTTTAGAATTTGAACAACAGAAATTTAATTTGAGTCAATTCACACTTTTTTCTTGTTTGTGTTTTTTCTTTAAAGCCACAAGTTCCAAAAGTAGTAGAAAAGGTGTTTTTTACCACTGCATTACCAGTAGCTGGTAACACAGGTAAGCGTGACACTGAACGAATTGATTGAACAAAGCTGATTTTTCTCTCTCTGCTGTGAAATTACATAGTTCCATTGTGTTTTTTCTTTGTTTCACCTTCAGGAAACCCTGTGCAGCAGATTGGTCTCAGCGTTCCTGTTATCATTATCAAGCAGGAGGAGGCCTGCCAGTGCCAGTGTGCCTGCAGAGACTCTGCCAAGGACAAAGCCACCTCCACCGTGAAGAAGGAATGTTCCTCACCTGATTCAAAAGCTTTGGAGCAGCCAGCTTCCCGGCTGCAGCCTCAGACCTTTCCTTCCTCCTCTGCTCCTCCTCCTTGTGGGCAGAGCAGTCAGATAGTTAACCCTTCAGACTCCCAGACTGAAACATTAAGTGCCATGGATGTATCGGACTTCCTGTCCCTCCAAAGCCCTGAAACCCCGTCTAATGTAATTCCAATTGAAGCACTACTGCAGGGTGAGGAAGAAATTGGTTTGAATAGCAACTTCTCTAAGTGAAGATGTTCCAGATTTTCCTTTGCACCTGGAGGGTAAAACCCTTCTCCTTAGAAGCAGAAACTGAAGGATCGATTCTTATTCCTTCCTCTTTGGAAGTTTTGTGGCTTATTTCTGCTTCACGGATGTCATCTTAGTCACGTCCCAGGTACATCCACCTTTGAGATTCTATCTAAAAAAAGAAAAGGTAAAAAAAAAAAAAAAGAAATAGCTAAGTTATATATGAACTGTTTTGGCTGCACTGTCTGTCACTTTTGCTTGTCATATGTGAACACAGAAGTTAAGGTTACTCGTGTGCAAAAAGATTTTTAAAAGGAAAAGGGGGGTTACTTTGTCTCCAATTGCACATCACTTATGTTTGGGATTAAGGTACTGGCAGCAAGTGGGTCTTTGTTACAACTTCTTGGGTCTCTAATCTTCTCCTGTCTCTCATGTCTCTACTAACCATGCACTAAAGGGGAGCCCAGGAAAGGAGGCTGTGGGGGAGGAAATGGCATAGCTGGGGGAGAGGATTTATCTGCAGTGTGATTGGAATGTGATGGTCACATACCTGATGGGGAGCTGGTGCCTGGTTTTGCTGTGTACTGCTGCTCTTACTGAAGCCTCCAGGAGCTTTGGGGGAGTTTATTTCAGAATAGATCTGTTCATTTAATTCCACTAGGGCTCAAGTGTGTTGCAGACACTGTCTCACAACATGGAAGCACAGTCAGAGCTGCTGCTGGCTCTGGCTCCAGAGTCTTTTTTCTTGGCCTCTCCAAAGGGTGCAGTGAGTGCCAGGTGTGGTCAGGTTGGTGCCTGCTGCTCTTTTGATTTCTTAGACTTTGTGCAGCAACAAGTCATCATCCTTACCCTGGGACTGTTGAATCAGGAGCACGGTGCCTTTGCTGGTTACTCTCATCTTTTGTGAAGAACAACCCTTAAGAAAATTTTGAGAAAGATTCAACATAAATTCAGTTGGAATTCAGTGAGTCTGTCCTTCAGTTGTCCATACATGCTTCTTTTTTTTTCCAGTGAGCTATATAATTTCTGCCTGACTTTGCCTCCAGCCTGCTGCAATGCCAGCTTTTTGTGCACGGGGCTATTTCTTGACTAAAAGATGTTGCTCAACAGAATAGTTTTTCATATCAAACTGAGAGTCTATATTCTAACCTACTCAGGGTAAATCAAATCCAAACCCCCCCCTTCCACCAAAAAGCCTGTAATGTTGCAATAAATGCAGTCTCATTCTAAATGGTTTATTTATGCTGCATTATTTTAAAATATGTAATTTTATAGTTTCTATCCATCTTTCTGGCTTTGGCTGTCAGTTTTCTTGTGTTAAAGGAAAGAATATTAAATAGTCTTTATTCAGTTTACAGTGTTGTCATTAGTGAGATACAAAGATAATGACTGTAAGCCAATTAGCGGGGAGTGTCCCTGCACTCAATTTAGGAATACAAACTGTAGTGGATAGAGATCTTTCACTCTTTGTGTTTGATCAGAGCTGCTCTCTGTACCTCTGGGGAGGGAGAACCCTGGTGATCAGCAGGTGTTTCATCCTCCTGTGACATGCTCAGTGTAGCCTGGCCAGCACTGAGACTGGCATCAGCCTCCTCTCGTGCTGTTCCCCTGAGAATGCACTGCCCAGGCAGGGTGAAAGGGGCTGAAGGGAGCTGGCCTTCCCCTCCTGCACAGCTTCTGGTGAGGTGCAGAAGGAAAAGAGCCATGTCCTGTGAGTGTCCAGTGTGCCAGGAGCATTCCATGCCTGGGGCACGCCGTGTGTCTGTGCCAGGGCACAGAGCTCAGGGCTGGCAGCTGCAGGGATGAACTCGAGGGCATCACACATGCTGGTGGTGTTTCCTCTGGGTGTGTGTGGCAGGGCTGTTGTGCAGCAACAAGGTTTGGCATCCACACAACAGGTTAACAAAGCATTTCTTGTTTTGTTCCTGTCATGGCAATCCTTGTGGTGGCCACTTTGCTTTTCTCCTCCAGCTTCCTTTTGTGCTGCAGTTGAGTTGCATGGCAGCAAGAACTGATTTGAACACAAAAAACAGTCCCAAGCCTGCATGGTTGGGACTGTCCTCACAGAGGAGTCTCTTTCCAGCTGCTCTGCCTAGAGCTCACATTGGGAGGGGAGTGAGTGCTGCCTGGGGGTCCCTCTGGTGCCTCTCACTGTGGCCTCGGGCATTTCCTTTGGCCAAGTGCAGCTGTGGTGTTTGAGGGTGGGTGGGTGTGGGTGTGTGCCTGATGCAGGAGTGTGAAGATTCCCCAGGAGTTGTGGGGTTACCTCTGATGGGGGACAAGGGTCCCAGATGTGGCCTGCACTGTGACAGCTGGGCAACTTAGCAACCGCTTCTGAGCCTTCACAGCCTTCAGGGAGGCGTTTTTACTTTTGCTACTTAGGAATTAGTCAACCTAAACCCTCTTCTGGTTGGACCAGAGAGCATCTTCAGAAATACTTTTGTGACTGAAATGAGTAGAAGAAACTACCAAAGTCTCTGAACTGGGAAGCTCAATGTGAAGCTGCAGTGATGGGCACCAGTGCCCAGGGTCAATCTCTGCTGTTTCTCTTCACAGCTACTGGGTTTTTTTGTTGTGTTCCAGGAAAAGCACTGTGTCCTGCTGATTCTTTGGTGCATTGGGTTTGCCATTGCCTTCTTCTACATGCATCAGGCAGGCTGCAATTCAGGTGGAACTGGTTAGAGCTTGTACTGAGGCAGGAGCAAGTGATGCTATGAGCACACAGGCTGTGCATCCACTGTGTTTTACAGGTGTGTGTGCTTTTGTTGTTTATTGTCCATCTGCTTTCCAGAGTGTTTGTGCTGCGTGTGTCTGAGATGTTTTCACATTTGCATCATCCCCAGTAGTGTGTGATCAGACTGTGCTCCAGGGCAGTCTGTGCTATGCTGGCATGGAAGGAGATCCAAGGGCAGCTGCAGCAAAGCCCTGAGATTCTGCAAGGCCAGAGATTTTCCTGTCCTCTCCTTGCTGCCCCAGCATTTAGCATATTCACTATTACATGGTTAATGAAAGGGAGAGTTTCTGCCCTGGATTCCCAGAAAAGGGTTAATGTGCTGGAGTCTCTGGGAACAGCATGCCTGCCTCTACAAAGTCTGCATGAACCCCTGTAATTATCAGTCAGAGAGCAAAAGTGCACTGCTCTAGGTCACCTGTTTTGTGCTAGTGGGGGTTTACTTGGTCACTCATAGTTTCTAGATGGGTGTAGAAACTCAAATATGTGGAGAGGGTCGAGTTACTGACTTGGGTCACCAAGCAAGGACCCAAAATGAGCAGACTTGGCGTGCAGCTGAAGGTTGGAGAAATTGCTTTTTGTGCTTGTGGGTGGGGGGGGGGGGGGTGGGGTGGAAAATCAGCACTGATTGAATGCTGGTACTGAATTACATGGAGCATAGTACGAGTTGGACACTCGTGTAATGCTGAGTGTCCCCAGGGAAGACAAGTTTGCAGAACCTCATACCGGTATCTAAAAATGCACTTTAGGTTATTTTATCTTTAACCCAATTGCTGCAATTTCTTTTGTATATACTTTCACAAAGTTTATTTTTGCTCTGAGTAAAAGTTAAACAGGGGTGTGCAAAGATGAGCACTTAACTTGGTGCAATACCTGTAGCTAAAGATCCTTGTGCCGCGTGGTCTGTGTGTCTGTCTGACAGAACAGCTGTGGTGGGTGCTGTGCTGCCCTTCCCCGTGCCCCAGACAAATTATGCATCGTTAGCAAACGTCCAATCTATGCAAATAACCCTCTGAGAGCACTGTGCTTCAGCAGCCTTTTCTCTCAATGCTTTCTGGGGGCTGCTTGTCACTCCTGTTGGACATGCTGTGTCCCCTGATGTGTGTCCTCCTTCCCTTGTCCTCGTCCTGTCACCCACGTGGGAACACAAGTGACAAGCTGCTTTCAAACAGGCAATGTTGCACCTTTGAAATTTGTCCTCAAGATGGTTTCTGATGTCCTGTTTCTGCCTTATTTCTTGGGGGTGGCATGGCTGGAGCCATCCACAATGTTGTCCTTGATCTGCAGCTGTTTCCAGCTCTGAGATAAGCTGGGTTCTTGGCATGGAGCTGTCCTTGGGGTGATTGGAGATGAGCAGCAGCTGCTGGGCTGTGCTGAGGTGAGGAGCTGGGTCAGTGGGGCAGAGCAGGGGAGCTCTGGTGTCACAAAATCACTTCCACCACTGGCTGGGGGACACCAGGCAGGGCTCAGAGCCTCGCCCTGCCTCGGATCCTCCCCACGGAACCGGGCCAGGGAGTTGTCTCTGTGAAATGATTTGAGATCTGTGGGTGAAAAGTTCTTGGCAGGAGTTACCTGAGCTAGCTGGGCAGAACTATTGGAGTCAGTTTGGACTGTAAGGCAAAAAAGAAGAGCATGTCTTTAATAAACCCTTTGAATTTCTGACTGCAGAGTTTTTAATTGTATACTATTTTTTTCCGTAACATATTTTGGAAGCAATGTCAAGTTTTTATAAATGTTACCTGTAGTCAATTCTCATGGACAGGGCTGAACTTTTAACTTTTTTGTGTCTTGTCTTGATATCTATCACATGTTCTAGAAGTTGGATTCTGTGTCTGCACTGAGAAATGCAAATTAAACTGGATATTTATGTAGTGGTGTACATAGTCTAAGTGTGTGTTTTTGGAACTAGGTGAAACCCCACACCATGCTGCAGTGGTGTGCAAGCTGGCCAAAATTTGGTTCATTATGCAGTGTACACTTTCTCAAATAAATGCAGTTTCTACTTTTTCTTAAAGAAAGATTTTTTTCACATGACCTTTTCCAGCAGACTCGAGGGTGTGTTTGCAGTGCTGTAGTTGCAGTCGCTGGTGTTCCTGGTTTGTGACTCTCCTGTCCTCCTGCTGCTCGGGCTGACCCTGCTCTGTTTTGCCTCACCCAGCCCAAACCCCAGCCTGGCTCCACACGGGGGGCAGCTCCAGCTCCAGCTGAGCTGTTGGGGCTGGGGGCTGCACTGCCTGGGGCTTTGGAGACAGCTGAACTAAACCCCAGTTTCTCAAGATTGTGTGTATGGTGATAAAGGAATTTATTTAACTCTAAACCATGGGAACAAATGTGCTTACATTGAGCAATGTGAAGATGTTAGTTACAGGTACAGTACTTCCAAAGGAAGAGCATCTCCAAAACCCAAAAGAGTAAATATGAATTTGTATTTTTTGAAGAATGTGAAATAATGGTGTTTGCTTAATTGCTCATTTTGTATGAAGTTAATATTGTACTTTGAAATATCTGCAAAGAAGTGGAAATTAACCTTTTTGGAATTGAAAGCAATATTAATACTAATGGAATCCTAATTAAATGCTTATTTAAACATTGTGTTATAATAGTTTTTCCTGAGAGTATTCTGTGGGAGAGGAGTGTGAGCATCCCGCCCTGTCCCATTAGGAATAGGAATTCCATCCCTGAAAGAGGCAACGTTTGCCTTTTCACCCTCCTCCCTCTGCAGCACTGGCCCAGCTTGGCCGCTGAGGTGCGGGTGGGAGTTGAAACCCAGAGCTGGGGATTCTCCCATCGCAGCCGCCCCTCCATCCCCGGTTCCTGCTCGGCTCTCTCGGCTTCTCTGCCTGCGGGCCGGGCTCGGCAGGGGCAGAGCAGGGGCCCTGAACCCGCCTGAACAGGGGGTCGTGCCGGGCTCCGCGGGGTTCGTACAGAGCTCTGCAAGGTTTGTGCAGAGTTCCGCGGGGTTTTGTGCCGGGCTCTGAGGGATTTGTACAGAGCTTTGCAGGGTTCGTGCCGAGCTCCGTGGGATTTGTACGGAGCTCCGCGGGGTCTGTACAGAGCTCCGCGGGGTTTGTACCGAGCTCCGCAGGTTTTAGGCCGAGCTCCCCTGGGTTCGTGCCGAGCTCCGTGGGGTTTGTACGGAGCTCCGCGGGGTT
>NW_005054499.1:30751-31526 GCF_000277835.1 Geospiza fortis | reverse complement strand
TGACTCGGCCGCCGTGCGCAGCATCTACAGCCTGAAGGGGCGGAACGGAGCCAAGCCGCTCGCCATCTGCCTCGGGGACGTGGAGCGGCTCTACCGGTGCGCGGAGACCCCCACGGGGCGGGTGGTGAAATAAATAGGGCAGGAGATGTTTCTCCTCTTTAATGCCTTTATTAAAAATCAGCTCGGGTGGGGAGAACTGACGGGCCGGGCTCACAGCGCCGCTGCTCCCAGGAGTGGCACGGAGGACGAGGAGGAGGATGAAAAGTGCAGCTTTGCCCCCTGGTCTGTGGGCAGAGCTGGGGGTTCCGTCCTCACGAGAGCATCAGGAGATTCCCGGTTTTTCGGTTTGACATTTGAGGTCTTCTTTCCAGCCGACATCCTTTAGGTTAGGGTGAGGGGTAAAAAGGATCTTAGCGGACTCTGGATTCTGTTCCTCACGTCTAGACATCACTTCGACCCCTCCGTGTTGGCTCGTTGTTTTTACCGGGTTTTGTTAGGTTTGGTAAGGAGTTTCTTCATCTGCATGCCAGCCCCGATGTCCCCTCTTCTTCACCGTCCGGGTGCCATCTCCAGGAAGCAGCAGGGTACCACTGAACAAAAAGGGGAATTCCCAACCATTCTCATGTTGCTGTTGTTAGTTGCTGCCCGAGATGTGCAGGATGTCTCTGCTTCGGCCCATGCATCTGAAGAAAGAGTCAAAGCTCTTCACTTTTCGGTCTTGAGGTTGTTTATTAATTCTTATCTATAAAATTTTCTTTCTGCCCAGCCGAGATAT
>NW_005054499.1:22928-30594 GCF_000277835.1 Geospiza fortis | reverse complement strand
ATCTACATTTTCACCCTGTGATCATTTTATTATTACACTATTCAAACCTGTGTGACTTTCAGGTCCTCATACAAAGCTGGTAACTTGCTCCAGGGGCCATAATCAAATCCCCAGGTGCTCTGGGCTGTGTGCCAGGGTCTCTGAGCCCCTCAGTGGGGTCCCAGCAACTCTGGACACCCAGAGGGATGTTCTGGGTTCTGACAATAGTTAATGAAAATGACAGGTGATTACAACAACAAACAGTTGGAACTCCACCCTGGCAGCAACTAGCTCAACCTGTGAACTCTGCAACCTTTTTTAAAAAAATGGGCAACTTTTCTATCATAACAGGTGGGAGGTTCCCCGGTGGCCTGGCCGCTCCGTGTGCCCGCCCTGATCCGCTCTCCCTGCCCTGCAGGTACTGCCGCGTCAACGTCCCCGAGGAGCTGCTGAGGGACCTGCTGCCAGGCCCAGTGACCCTGGTGTTGGAGCGTTCAGAGGAGCTCAATAAGGACCTGAACCCCTTCACATCGGTGGGCCATGGCTGCAGGACTGGGGACAGGGGGCTGGTTCTGTGCTGCTGCTGTAACTTTTGTCCTTAGCTGTAGGGGGATGGAATATAAGAAAATAAAGATGGTGTAGAAAGCAATCTTACCCCTGAGGAGTTGCAGCTGGGCCAGTTAGCAAAGCTTAGGAACAGGCCTGACTTGAACAGGCCACAGCTGGGATGGATGGATGGATGGATGGATGGATGGATGGATGGATGGATGGATGGATGGATGGATGGATGGATGGATGGATTGATTTGTGGAGTTCATTTGAATTAGCAATATGAATTAAGCATTTAAAGTATAGCCTGTAGAACTATGTGTTGAATTTTAACCTTTTTACTTAAGAAACATCTGCCATGGTACAAAGGGCATAGGAAAATGCAAATTTCTGAAGTTTCTTACATAAAGAACAATACCAGAGAAGACCAAGAGGTACAGAAAGCCCAGATGGATCAGGGATGGATGGATGGATGGATGGATGGATGGATGGATGGATGGAGGTGGAACTGGGATAGATGGAGGTGGGGCAGGGATTACTGGCAGATTGAGAAGGGAACTGGAGTCACTTGGCTGCTTTGTGAAGAAAAAAGAGTGCTCTGAGGAGCTGCCCATGAGAAACAAAAGAAGGTGTGAAACTTTTACAATAAGGAGACAGCAGGATGGAACGCCTGCAATAAGAGGACAACACTCAGCTGTCCCCAGAGGTGGTCCCTGTGTTCTGCTCCCTGGGCCTGACTTAAGTCTTGTGTTACCACATGTCCAGCAGACGTAGATCTGCCAATTCTCTAGAGTTTCAGCTTTAAGCCAAGAGAGCTTTAGGCAATATTTAATCCAGTTTGTGTGTGTAACTGTCTCCTGTCCCTCCCTGCAGCTGGTTGGTGTCCGCATTCCAGACCACCCCTTCATGAGAGACCTGGCACGAGCCTGCCCGGGCCCGCTGGCCCTGACGAGCGCCAACATCAGCTCCCAGGGCAGCACCCTGACCGTGCTGGTGAGGCTCCTTCACCCCTCTGGCATCTCCCTGGGTCTGGCAGAGCTTTAGCAATAAACTAAGGGGTGCTCTGCTGCCGCATTTTTATTTTATTTAATGGTACAAGCTGCTGCCAGGATTGTTACCCACAGCTCTCCTGCAGGAATTCCAGGACTTGTGGCCTCAGCTGTCCCTGGTCGTTGATGGGGGCCCCATAGGAGACATCCAGAGCCCAGAGTGTCGCTTGGGCTCAACTGTGGTTGACTTGTCTGTGTCAGGGAAATTCTCCATCATCAGGCCTGGCTGGTGAGTGTAGCTGGGGCTGTTCCTTTGCTTTAAACGAAGCAAAGCTTTTGGACAGGGGTGGGGCATGCATTACTTTGCTTTGTTTGCTTTGCTTTGCATCACTTCCCATAGTAGCTCCACCTTCCCATTAGTGTTAACCTAATAATGAACATAGAGAAATCCTCAGGAGCTCTCAAATTCCCCTTTCTCACAGGCTCTGTGTGAAACTGTGGTTCCTGGAGTTCCTGCTCTCCTTGGCTCTAAGTGCAATCCTGTGTTTTGCTGATTGCTCCTCCCCAGAAAATGCACTTTTAATGCTCCAAACCCTTTGTTCTCATGGCTCTGTTTCTCCCTGCAGTGCACTGACACCCACAGTTGAAATCCTGAAGAAGAAGTATGGCTTGGAACCAGAATCCTCCTAACCCTTGGGCCTGGGAGCTGGTGGAGCTGGGCACTGTGTGCCTGTGCACTCAGGACTGGGTGATCGTGGCCTTGTTTAATAAGGTCAATGGGTTATGTCAAGGTAAATTAAAAAAATCAAAAAAGAAAGACTGGAAAACCCTTTTGGACCTTCTTGTGCTGCTGTACTGTTCCCAAATGTCTGTTCTGATATCCTGGTCAGGCTTTGTGAATACAGTGAAAGGTTAAACTGTTGTCAGGGTGGTGTGGGGAAGGCCCTGTGTGCCCCAGAGCTCATCCTGTGCCATGTGCACTGGAAGGAGAGCAGGCATGGAGGGGTCTGGAGCTCTGAGGGTGTTACAGCTGTGCTGTTCTCTGTCCTAAACGTGATCAAAACCTCCTGAGATTAAACTGTCAGTGCTTCTGAAAATTCAGTGTTCAGATACCCCAGGCTAGAGCTGCTCAGAACAACCTGCTTCCTCCTCATGCAGAGAATGAAATAAGCTCTTGGTGTGATCTTTTGTTTAAATGCAGAATTTCCTCTTGGTTTTGCTCTGCGAATGAAATAAGCTCTTGGTGTGATCTTCTTTTGTTTAAATGTAGAATTCCCTCTTGGTTTTGCTCTGAAGTGGTGCTAAGCTGAAGTAAACAGGGAATGGATGAAAATGTCCACTGGTATTGATCATTGATTGATAAATGGAGTCACTGGGAAGGGAGGAGGGGGTGGTGTGGGGCCATGATTCTGTCCCTGGGGGAACAGGGATGTGTGTGGGGTGCCCTGCCTGCACTGGGGTGGCTTTTCCCAGTCTCAAGGGCCATGGAGCAGTTTCTGTGGTTGCTGCTCACCAGGAGCTGTCTCAGGCACTGCTGATGGATTGCACTGCACACACAGCTGACCCCAGAGTCAGCACTGCCTGGCTGCAGCTTCTGCTGCAAATTCCCAAAGCACCAGGCTGGGGCAGGTACTGCCATTTGCACAGTGATCTCTGCTCTTACCTTGCCTTTCCCAGGTGAGTATCCTGGGGGATGGAGGGGCTGAGGGAAGTCAGAGGGATCTGAGGGAAATCTTTTAGCCTGCACAGGAGCCCTTGGCCTGTCCCAGTGCTGCTGGGAACTGCTCTGAGCAGAGGGTTTGGTGTAGTGGAGTGTCACCCTGATGTTTTAAGATTTTCTAAGCCTTCTGATGTTTACATTCTTGTAAGGAACTTTCTCACACACTTTGTGTAAATAACTTATTGTTTTGCATTCTTTTATGGAAGAAGAGAAATTTGATGGACTGTTGGTTTGTCCAGTGCCATTGGACAGGTGGCACTTTCACCCTCCAAAATAAAAAGAAGTGTCTCAGACAGTTCAGTTGATGCTTAAGGCATTTACAATGTGTACAACTGCTGAAAGCAAAATCGGCAGAGACAACAAATCCATCCAAACAATCTGGTGACATAATACTAAATAGCTACTCTAAAAACTCACCACATCATTTATCTTAGAACCTTTCTGTTTAATTGCAATTAACATTACATGGATAGAGCTGCCTTGGACTATGCCCATCCAAGCTTCTAGAATTATTCTAAAATTATTGTTTTACCCAGTTTTCATGGTAAAGCTTCTTCAAATTAAGCAAGTACAGTAACAAAAAGATTAAGGAATTCTGGGTTCAAGAAATGGTATGAGAAAGCTTTAGTCATTAAAGAAATAAGTATTTCTCAGGGTATGCAAACCTTGAAAAAGCTAAATGCTGGAAGGTCAGCTTTAGGTCAATGTACACCCAATGTCACTTTTAGAAAACTATAAATGTTGGAGTCAGGAAATAAACTTCCCTTTTCTTCACCTTGAGAGCAGCAGTGTGTGCTCATGTTGTTTTGTGTCCTGTAGTGACAGTGGAGGGGGCAGAGTGGGGCCCTGGGGGTGCCCCTGTGGGGCTCCTGTGGGTCAGTGGGTCTGGGCAGGTGACTCCTCATTCCCCAGCTCACAGCAGAGCCAGAGCTGCTGCCCTGGTGCCCCAGGGGTGCCTGCAGGGGCGTCAGGGCTGGTTTTGGGGGCTGGCTGTAACCTCCCAGCACAGTGAGCAATTTCCCTGCTGGATTTGCACAGTGAGCAACCCCTGCCTCTTTCCTCAGCTCATCAGCTACTCACTGATCCTTGCTGGGCTCATCCATCACTCTCACCCGCCATCCACTTTCCAAAGGTTTCCTGTTTTCCCAGAGATGCGTTTCCCTGCTCAGACAAGCTGGTCTTGCACCACTGGGTGCAGCTGTGCCCCTGCCCTGCACGTGGGGAGCCCATGGTCACCCACAGAACAGCTCAGGGGCCTCCAGGAGCTGCTCCCTTGGCTCTGGGGGCTCTGCTGCAGCATGTCCTCCTCCCCTTGGGGACTCTGGAGCACGCAGGAGGAGCTGAGCCAGGAAGGGCTCCTGTCCCACACTGTGTGGGGAGTGATGTCCCCCAGGTGGGGCACAGCCCTAAGGAAGAGCTGCCCTGCCTGGATGGGACTGGCTCTGGTGGTGCCCTGAGCCTCATCCTGGCACAACCTGCAGTGGCATTTGTGAGCAGAGAACTGGGGAATTGTGTCACCATCTCAGCTGCTGCCTCTGCTCATGTCCCTGCAAGTGACAGCTTTATTTGTACCAGCAGCACAAGAGGATGAGCCATGCACCAGGAAGGGGTGAAAGGGCCACTCCTGTCTCTCCCTTGCAGAAACTTGATTTTTTAATATATTTTATATTCCCTTGCAGAAGCTTTATTTGTACCAGCAGCACAAGAGGATGAGCCATGCATCAGGCAGGGGTGAAAGGGCCAGTGCTGTCGTTGCCTTGCAGAAGCTGCAGGCACTATAAATTCCCTCTTTCCTCTTTCCTCTGGCTGTCTGTGGGGCACTGTGCTGTCAGCTTGGCACCAGCTGAGGTGACAGGCCTGTGTGTCAGTGTCAGGGCACTGTCAGCACCTCTGGAATGTGCCAGCACGGAGCAAACCCAGGATTTGTTACTTGTTCAGGTGTCCTTGGTACTTCCCAAACTGGGACCCTGCTGCTACACCGAGTGACTGTGGTGTGCTGGGGGCAGGGATGTGGTGCTGGGACCTGTAGTGACACCAGGACACAGTGACCTGTGTGGGGACATGGTGAAAATACACCCCAAGCCCAGCTGGCACAGGGGGATCACACTCAGCTGCTGCTGGAGTGGGGAGGTACCTCTGGAAAGATGCCAGGCAGGACTGAAACACCTTCATAAACACTCACAGACCAGGGTGACCCTTGTGCTTGCAGCCCTTGTGGAAATCACATTGTTGTGAGCACTCAGAGCAGGAGACACATGGTTTGCATTTTAATTAGCAAACAGAAATGCATCTGAAGGATCTCATAGCAGAGCCAGTTCAAACTCATGGAGCAAAGGAGCAGCACCAGGCCGGGCTGCCTGGGCCAGGGCTGGTGTTGGAGGTGGAGCTGCTTGGTGTCTGCCCCTTTCCAGCCCTGCTGGAGTTGCTGGGAATGCTTGCTGGCAGCTTTAGTTTTGGAGAAATCCAGCAAAATTTGCTAATTACAAGCTTGGCACCACACGATCTGCCAGGGCAAGTGACTGCAAAGGGATGATATTTTCCATGGGAAAAAGAAGTAATTTCCTCAGGCTCTGGGTGTCAGATGAAAGATGGCCTCTGGGGCTCTAAGAACTTCCTGTCTCCTAGTTGCTGGCAGCTTCAGTTTGGAGAAATCCAGCAAAGTTTGCCAATTTCTTGCTTGGCACCACAAGGTCTGCCAGTGTGAGTGGCCACAAATGAAGGCCATTTTCCATGGGAAAAAGAAGTCATTTCCCCAGGGTCTGGGTATCATATAAAAGGTGCCCTTTGGGGCTCTAAGGACTTGCAGGCTCCTAGTTGCTGGCAGCTTTAGTTTTGGAGAAATCCACCAAATGTCTGAGGCATCCAAGAGCCCTAAGCAGGGAGAGGTTTTCCTCCCCCACTGCAAACACAGATCTGTGGTGCTGCTGCTACTGCCCCCGTTCTGCTTCCCGATACAATGAAAACCAGACTCGTGCTAATTAAGCTGGAAACACAAAATTGCAATTTGCAGCTGATTAAGTCTTTCAAACAATATTTATGTTAATCTTTTTCTGGTTTATTTTGTTGTAGTGCCTTGACTAGGAAATAGCCCACTGCCTGGGGAGATGCTTCCACATGAAGCCCAGCCTGCCCTCCTGGTTTAAGGAATTAATTAATTAATTATTAATACTGATTTAAAGAATTAGTCTGTAGAAGTGTAGATAATATAGGCAGAAGGCACCTTGAGGTCATCTGGAGAGTCTGTTTCCTCAGACAGCACTCCCTCTTCCAGGTCACCCCAGGTACATTTGTCAGATTTGCTCTCAGCTGCCTTTTCTGGAGGATGTTCTGCCTGGCTGCTCTTCTTCCTATTTTCCAGTTCCTTAAAGAAATATTTATTTGTGCTGGAATTTTTCAGGGGCTTAAAGCTAACATGGTCTGTGTTCATCCACCTCCTCTCTATTTTTCCCTATTTCAGAACAGCTGCAGTTCACCCACCCTGGGGATGGCTGCAGGGAGAGCAGGCTGAGGTGGGGAAATGTTGGGGTGCCAGGGGATGTCACCACTGCAGGAGCCATAGGAGGGAGGAGAAGTCCAGAGGTCAAGGGCTTTTCACTGTGGAATTGTTAAATTAACTATTAATTTAATTTTGATTAAATTAGAACTACTTTTTTTTTTTCCTTACCAGCAAATTATTCTCTGCATAATTAATGCTGGCTGAGGCTGCTGATTCGCTTGCTGCTGTGGGACAGAGCATTCCAGAGCATTCCATTGCAGCCCAAGATGTGCTGGGCTCCAGGGGCAGTGCTGTAGGAAAGCCATGGGGAGCACTTTGGTCCTCCAGGACAGGGAAAACACTGCATCAGATCCCCCCTGGTAATTAAACCATTCATTTTTACTGATGAGCCCACTCTCCCTGGGGTGATGCTCCCCTTTAACTCTGCTCACAGGGGCTGGGGCTGGCCTGGCTGCAGCTCTGTCAGGTGCAAGTTGTCATCAGCCACAGCTTGATTGGATGAGATTTTGAGATTTCTGGAGAATGAGGAGCTCCCAAGTTCGTGGCAATTACCTGCTCAATGTGGGCAGAAGGGAATTTTCAGGTTTTCCTCCTTGCTGTGTAGTTGTGTCCTCTAAACACCCTTCAAAGGCTTCCCCAGGTGTGGAGAGAGCTCTTCCCTGCCTCCAGGTGTCTGAAAGCAAAAGAAATGGTGAGTTCACAAAGATTTGGGGTTTTAGTTATGAAACATCATCTTGTCATCTTTTAAAGCCTGCAGTGAGCAGGACAGTTGGTTTCATTATTCTGAGCATGTCTGGCCAAAATCCTCTGCTGGTTCCCAGACATCCATTCCCCTCTGCAGCTGTGGGGGGACTGGAGGTGGGACAGGGATGGATGGATGGATGGATGGATGGATGGATGGATGGATGGATGGATGGATGAATGATGGGATGG